>NW_023596576.1:58430993-58491713 GCF_011947565.3 Pollicipes pollicipes | reverse complement strand
GAAAATTTAGGGAAAGGACAAGGGTTGAAACAGTGGCCGAGAAAAACCGATTTGAGTGTTGCGGGCACGCTGGTGCCGTGTGATGTATTTTATTGGCATTGCCCAGGTTAGGCTTTTCTCCGGTAATGCCTCGGGGAGTGAGAACCTGAGCGGCAGCTGTGCTTTGGGACGACATTATCTGTGATGATTCGAAATAGTTTGTGCGTGGTGTAGCTCAGTGGGCACGATAGCCGAATCGACGCTCACACAGTCAATTGTTTGTTAGTGGATCGTATGCTGTAAGTTCCGTAAGTCCCAAACACACTCAGCCTCCGGGGCTGATAAAAACGTGCCAAAGCCGACGCGAATCAGCAGCACCCACCGCGCCGTAGCATGGTGTCTCCTGCTGTGACCGTGTCTTTGTCCCGTGGGCAGGTCGGTAGGAGCGCAGAGTGAAGGGGAGCGGACAGCAGCCGTCGCCAAGAGTCAGGTGAGAGTGCAGACTGCCGAAATCGGGTCACCCCGGCTCCAACACTCTGGCGTTACGGTCGTTGCCCAAACGCCAGGAGACCGCTGGTGCTCCATGGGTAGAAGGTCGTCTTGCGCGATCGATATTGTGTGCTCCTGGCTACGTGTTCATGCATAAATCTGTGATGTTTCCTGACCATTGTAATTTTATTTTCGTCCCTGCTGTAGGAGGTGTATGCTCTTGGGGAAGGGATTTTACCCCGGGCACCACGATAGCGCCGGCGACCACAGAGTGGGCGGAATCCCCCACCAGCCAACATTCGGTGCCGCCGGCAGCCTTGGCGAGACGGCGGAGCCTCCGCCCAGTGGGATCGGGCCAGCCTGCTGGCGCGCGAGGTCAACCTGAGGTCACGCTGCATCCTGGAGGGCGTGATTCGCACCACGGCCTGCTGACCCGGCGGCCAGCGCTCGCGCCCCGCCGGCCGCCATCGCCGCTCGTCCGGCTGCCATGCCAGTATTCTAGTCCAATCTTTGATCTCACCGCGTTACGTTGTTCAGGGTTGAGGATCTCACGCTTATCAGTCAGTATTGGCAATGTGTTCCAAGAATATTATTTATTTTTGTTGTGCGAAGGTGCAGGAAATATATCGTACTATTTACTCAGTCTATCCCTATCTAGATGACGAATGAAGGGCAACGTATTTGCCATCCATGCTGTGTTTGTGCCATTATTCATTGTTAAGTTTCGCTATTTTGGATTGCGTGGTAAGGTTCAGTGTTTTGGAGAGTGCATTGCAACATTCGTGTCGACCGACGGAATTCATTTATTCGATTGCCCCCGATAATGCATCACTCAATGCTGGCGGGAAGGCTGCATCGGCGATTGGCGAAGTTTTACGTATGTAAAAAAACTTTGCGCGGCGGGTGCGAACGTGGGCACATGGTAGCACTGGAAGCACCATCGTCTGACATTGCGAATCTATGGTCAGTGCGCACGCTGCACAGCACCTATTTTGTGCAGTAATCTCTCAAGGTGCAGTACTAAATGTGGTCGACTGCGCCGTTGCGTGGTGGCCAACATACGATAGTCTGCAGAAATGGTGATAGTTGCGCGCACGGAGAATGTGACCGTGTGCATTCGATAGCATTGCGGTAGGGCTATCGGCTGGCAATGGAACGCGCTTGTCGCCAGACGACATCCTTTGTATGCGGATGACGCCCGACGGCGTATCACTCAATACTTGAGGGACGGCTGCACCGACGACTTTTGCTAAGTTGAGACGGTCAGTTAAATGCATCGATTTTCGTGCGCCGCCAGCGCGGCCATGTGCGCGTGATAGGGCTGTGGGATTGCCACCTGGCGACGTAAATCGGTCGCCGGCGGATGCCTTTTTGATTCCAGTGACCCCGTGATGGTGTATTACTAACTGCGTCCGTACGGTGGGTTGCGCTGTGTCCAACATACGGTTGCTGTAGTAGCATCAGCTGCTGAACAGCATCAACTGGTACTGAAGCCTACTTGTCCGTGTACGGCATCCACTTTATTCGGTTGACCCTTGCCAGGCACATCATTAAATACTTGAGTGCTGACCGCATCGTCAATTTGCAAAGATGCGGCGATCAAATGAGTGATGTGTATTACCACGCGCGGCGGGTTGCGAACGCGTGCACGTGACAGAAGCGCACACTTCCGCCACCTGCCGCGCATGTGGCAACGTATATTAGTAAATCGGCCGACTGTTGGTGGGCAACGGTTATGCGTTTGATATGACCCCCAGGCCTGTAGCGTGGTGTCCCACGCACAGAAGCCAAGGAAATGCTGTTAATCGCACGCAGAGAGTGCCACCATGCCAATTTGATGCACGCGGGAACACAGCAGAGCGCCGTGTGCTGTCCGCTTTCACTGGAACGTGCTCGTCGGCTGTCCGTGTCCGCTTCATTCGGTTTACCCCTTCAGCACATTACCCAATGCTTTGACGTAGGAAGAAGGAGCGTTTCAAAAAGTGGGGCTAGGTCAGGATCAGGTTATACTTAAAGGACTTAACCTAGGAGGTAACCCCGGTGACCGGAGGGGAGTTGAGATGAGGGACTTTGTGTGAGATTGAATACTCTGCACTTAAATCCTGATTTAACAAAATGTGTTCTGCACTGACTAGGGGCACCTCATAAAGCACCTTATGGAGCAACAAAATGTGTTCTGCACTGACCCGAAGCACCTCATGAGGCTCACTCAACGTGATACATTTCTATTTTGAACGAAACAGCGACACTTCATGGCGCAGCCCAGCAAAGTGCTTCTGGGAAGCGTTTTCGCAAGGATTTTATTTTTTGTGTATCGTTCATGTTTTTGTAGGTTCTGGTTGATATTTTGCGAGCATAAAAAACATTGTCAACTGGATGTAACCGCATAAATCATTCGTTAAGGGATTATATATATATATATATATATATATATATATATATATAATATATATGCTGCCTCCTTAACTATCATTTCCGTTCGCGCCGAATACAACGTTGTAAGTTGCGTTCGTTACCTTCCTTTCGTTTGCTCAATACTCGAACCCACCTCCTTGTGTCTGATTGGAGCTAAAAAAAAAACTTGTCCAAAATTGGTCATTGTATTCCGAAGTCTCGTCAAACATGACATTATCAAGATGAAAGTCAAGTTATGATGGATGCAAAAGTGATAACGTGTAATTCGGGTGACTGAACTAACATCGCATATCGAACTGGCAGCTGCCGACCGCTGGTTGCCGACCTGCGCCTCTTCCGTGAATGGTCTGTTAGTAAACAAGGCAGAAGAATGTCGTATGACGGTTACCACTCGGGCCCATATATCCCAACTGACACGCCTCTGGCTCGGTGTTTATCATCTCTTTATATCTTATACTTTATATCATTATATCTTATATCTCTTTACATCTTTATATCATATCTTTATCATATACCCGTCTCGAAAGGACCGACGGCTCCGCGCTGAGGAGCCTGGGACGGCACGTCTGTTCGCCGTCTGGAGGGAAGCGTAATGGAACTGACGAACTGCTTGCATGTGAACTGCATGCGAACGTAGACTGCTTGCGCGTGAACTTCTTGCGAACATGGACCGCTTGCATGTAAACTGCTTGCCAACGTGGGCTGGTGGACGGCCTGCGAAACTCTGCCGGGAAGCGTTTGGAGATCTCCACAGGATTTAGAGATGTTTTGAAGGTGTAAGATCACAGGAAATAGCGTTAAGGGCTCACATACACTCATTACAATTGCCATAAGCAATTTGCATTCACTGTTGTTATGTGTTTCCTAGAATACGATACCAGTATCCAATACCTTATAGTTTGTATATTGTCGAGGAATGTTTCAATGGAAAGTAAGAAGTCCATACAAATATTCCAGTAACAGCCTTAAGTGGGAAGCTGAGATGTGGCCGAAATATTTGTGTTTGACATTAAACACAAACCACATTTGTGTTTGGCATCAAAATGTGTGCCAATCTCCAAAGTATGCTCGTCCCGGCCAGCTTAGGCTACTGAAGGTTGTGATGTCTTCGTCCAGCGGTTCAGATCAGCTCAGTCAGAGAGAGACGTATAGTGATGCGGCGATCTGTATTGGGCCGAGTCCAGAGGTGTATTGCCCTGCTATTCCAAACAGCCACATTACATTCAGCTTGGGTGAGCAACCACTTACAAGTCAGCTTACACTGGGCTGGCACACACGCACCTATCACGTGACCCGTACGGTCCGCCACGGGACGGCGGTCGGCGCCCGCGGTGGCAGGTCGCATTCTACAGCGCGGCGGAGGCCGCGCCGCAACACGGCAGGGACGGCATGCCGTGCCGCCGGGCCGGCTGGGCGTGCTCACAACAGAGGTCATAATATGTAGTACCGCCCGGGGCCGATCAAAGATGAAAGATTCGTTGTATCGAGGTCGTTTTCAATTTTCCCGCCGGAGCCAAAGGCGGGGTGGAAAGATCGGAGGCGGCTGAGATCCTTAACACGGCGCCCGGGTGGCCAGCTGGATACCCTTCGCTCGGGAGGTCACAGGTCAAAGTTTGAGGTTCTAGGTCATGACCTTCGGGTCAAATAAGGTAAAAAAGTCAGATTGCAGACTGGTCTCTGAAGGGCTCCTAGAACCTGGATAACCGCTCTAAGCAAAAGGCCATATGCTCATTTAAGGTCAGTGACCTTTTTTATCTTTTGAAGGTCATGGCGACTAACATAACACAAGATTTCCTTGAGCTTTGCATTTGAATAAGCGACAAAAACTGCATTAGGCAGTATGTTCCCGAAAACAAGATGTTGACATAGGTCATTTTAGGTCAGTGACCTATTCTGATCTTTAAGAGGTCCGTGGAGGGTGTATAATATGGTTCCTGCTATCAACAAATTCGAAATGAGTACCAGAAAATACCTCACACAGCGGGCCCTAGAATGATACAAAACAGGCTGGTAAATAAAAAACTAAGCTTAATAAAAAAACCCTTGGGCTGACTTTCATACCTGAGGTCAATACAATTTGTTATTCAATTGTGTGTTGCCTGAAACAGTATCTCGGAAATGTATGGCGTTGTCTACATTGTCTCCATCTGCTTGCCTACTTCGTTGTGTTGGATCAGATTGAACGATTCCCTGGAAATTATCTTCGCTGAAACCATGGTCTGACTTTGACCTGCCATAGGTCAGCGACCTTACAATGTACATCTAATTTTTTATGCCACACGATCGCTATTCAATTGTCTACAGCGATTAATTGGCGAGGCTACGCTGCGCCGTTCGGAAATCACTCCAGCCAGAACCTTCGGGGCGTCAGTTTGACCCCCCCCCCCCACCCCCACCCTATCGCGTGTTGAGGAATTATCACCTAAGTGTGGCATTTATTTTTCCATACGCTGTTAACAACTGTCCTGCTCGAAAAGTCATGCTTTCCAATGTACCTGGGTTACTTAAACGATGCAGAGGATGTCGAAACCAAAACATTTGTTGACGCTTCAAAACGTAATCCCACGAAAAGAAAAATGGCATATTGGGCTAGTTGTTTAAAAAGCTGCAGCAGCACCCAGCGTCTGTTTACCGTTACTCTAATATAGCTCCGCCTGCCACCCAAGTACATTTATTAAACTGGCGTCACGATGTAAGTCGTTTAGCTTTCACTGTGGGTCAGTCCGGCACCCTGGGCGGTAAATATTTAATCCAACGCATTATATATTAGAGAGAATAGGCAGAGAATACAGTGGAACGGCAAAGATGATCACACACACGCACGTTGAACCCGTAGGAGCACGATCTTCCGAATCAAGTCTGGGACGGTCTTGAGGATGCTCCCCGGCGCGTCGGACCCGCGAGTTCAAGCAATGACCAACAAGCTGAAGACTGCTGTCAGAACTTCTGCGGCACTTGGACGCCCACAGCATAAATTTCGCTAGGGGAGATGATTACCTGGAGTGTCGTCCCGACAACGCCGCGGCACAGAGCGTCTCGGTCAAGAGGCCTTGGCCGCGATGAAATCGGTGCGCGAACACGGGCCAGCCTTCAGACTGACTGTGCTTGAACGCGCATCCGCATTCTGGGGGCCGTCCCGCAGATTCACCGTGGTCGGCCATCGGTGTGCGTCCTCTGAACTGGTATTAACAATTTCTATGGCAACTTTGTACCTTACAGAACTTCGCAGCGGCATCCGACTTGGCTGATCTAGAAAGCTGATACAGAGAAGGACTGAACAGGCTGCTCTGTTTATTCGTGATCTAGTTGAAGAAGACAGGCGGCGGTGAGACACGACACCAGTTCAATACATTCTATGGTCTCAGCACTTGGCCGCTACGTTCAGTAAGTGGGCAAGGGAGATACTGAAAAAATATGTCGGTTGCCAAGGCCTGGGAGATGTGAATAAAGCCAAGGTTAAAACTCCTCAAGTCGACAGGAAAGAGTCAGCGTCCGAACCAAGCGTTCGCCATTAGCGAACAGGAAGAGCGGATGCTATATGCCGCAGGTCAGCTGGGTTCAGCAGCCCCGGGGTTCTTCATCGACGCTCTGGTGACACGTGGCAGTGCAGTTCGGACACGGGGGCCGTAATGAGAGCCGCCATTTGAAATGGGACGATGTCCAGCGGAGGACCGACTCAACAGGCGACGAGCTTTTAGAATGTAGCGAACGGCTCACCACCACCAAGACTCGCGACGGGGTATCGGTCTCGGGTAGTCGGGCCTCCGTATCCAGAGGCCTTCGCAAATCCCCAACAACGTTCGGTTCAGACGTATAAGCTGTTGAGGGCTCGCCGCCCAGCCAAGATGCTCCAGGAGGACAGTCCTTTCTTCCTGGCAGTCAATCACTGCCGATCCCCTGTTGCCGCCACAGAAAGCCAGTGGTACAAAAACTCGCCGATACGAAAGAACAAGACAGCAGGCATGCTCAAGGCGGTTTGTGAAAACGTGAGGATCCCGCGCAAGAGAGCAAGCCGTTTAGACCGCAAAACTGCGTGAAGATAAATATAAGGGGAGGTAAGCGTTAATAACGGTTACCTTTCGTTCAGGTAATTGTGTAAAAAATCAAACAAAATGTAAATGCTCAGCGGGCCGAAACCTTGGTCCCATTGTCCCATTACGTCTCATGTCCGTGAAGTTAGCGATTTATTCAGCGATTTTTTCCGAGACAGCCGAGAACCTTTTGCCGCACACTCGCGCTGATGAAACATACCCAGACATAAGTAAATTAAAAAAGATGGGTAAGGCAGCGTGCCATTATCCTTCCATTTTCAAAGCGTCTTTCTGCACGAAAGTCCTCAGCGTTGACACCATTGCGGCGTGTCGTGATGACCGAAACTCGCAGCCGCTTGAGCAGTTATACTAGACATGCGCTGAAACTTGGCAACAGCTTGATATTCAAACCACAGCAGAAATCGACGACCTTCCGATTTTCACAAAACTGGTACCAAAGAAAGCCCAAAGTTCACTGACATGTGTCGAGGCTTTTTGCAGGGCATCGAGTGGTTTGACCTCCAGCGGTCATAAAGGGTCAGCTGATATGTGTCAAGAAACAAGATACATGCTATATACTATTCAATCGGGGTTATTACGCGAGTTCCAGAAAACCCTCAAAATGGCCTGAAGCCAAACAGAGAGAGAGAGAGAGAGAGAGAGAGAAAGAGAGAGAGAGAGGAGAGAGAGAGAGAGAGAGAGAGAGAGAGAGAGAGAGAGAGAGAGAGAGAGAGAGAGAGAGAGAGAGAGAGAGAGAGAGAGAGAGAGAGAGTAGAGAGAGAGAGAGAGAGAGAGAGAGAGAGAGAGAGAGAGAGAGAGAGAGAGAGAGAGAGAGAGAGAGATGTGTGTGTGTGTGTGTGTGTGTGTGTGGTGTTGCGTGTGTGTATGTGTGTGTGGTGTGTGTGTGTGTTGTGTTTGTGTGTGTGTGTGTGTGTGTGTGTGTGTGTGTGTGTATACATATATCACGTGGGATTATATATGCATTATTTTATGTATATATAAATATATATACATATATATGTATCTATATGTAGTATATATATACATATATACTCACACAATCCCACGAGATGTTCACGCTAACCTAACGTGCTGAAACCGATATAAGCCTGTTTATTCGAACGTACACGTAACATGAATAAATGTTTCAAGGTGGAAAAAAGCAAAGCACATGAACTGGCGCGCATGTCTTGTTTCGTCACGTGATGCCTTCACGCAAGCAATTGTAAGTAGCACATTTCCAGACAGAAAATGTAATGCTGAATTGAATGATGACATTTGCTTGATAGCATGAGGCTTCGTTCAAAACTTACACACAAAATTGTCTGGAAATAATCAGTTTCTATCGCGATACATTATTTCCCGTTGACTTTAGCATGGGTCCCAACGGCTTGAAACATTTCGACTAGTTTGTTTTCTTCCGAAACGCCACACATGTAAAAGAACTCGAAGAAGGAATGAATTTCTCGGCTTTTCGCGGGAAATCAATAAATTTGACAACTAGTCGTCACCGTATGCCAAATCGGTATTCGTTGTGTACAGATAAAGTGCGTCATGATTGCTAAGCAGTGTAACCTAGTATAGTGAAATCGATATCAACGTGTTTTGTTTGAGTGTGCACTAAAAATGAATCGAAAATTTATGGCAGAAAAAGCAAACAACCTGACCTGTAGTGCAGGTCATGTCAGGTCGCGCGACGCATTCACGCGAGCACTTGTAAATGACATATTTTCAGAAATGAAACGAAGTGCGGAGTTGAGCGATGTCATCCGCTTGATCAAATGAGTCCCGCTTCAAGCCTTTTACACGTACGTGTCTGGAAATAATCACTCTCTAGCGTGATGCGTTGTTTTCCGTTGGCTTTAGCAAAGGACCCAATGACGGACTCAGAGAGGTCGGTTTTAATGCCCTGTGAAAAAGCCGAGTGATGCTCCTCTGACCGGCGGC
Source organism: Pollicipes pollicipes (assembly GCF_011947565.3). Taxonomy (NCBI): domain Eukaryota; kingdom Metazoa; phylum Arthropoda; class Thecostraca; order Pollicipedomorpha; family Pollicipedidae; genus Pollicipes; species Pollicipes pollicipes. The sequence continues at coordinate 58,482,852 of NW_023596576.1, read as the reverse complement.
TCGGAGGACCGTATTTGCAGATCATGTCCTATTGCCGATATCCGAAAGATTCAGTGGTTGAGCGATGCATCAAACCGACGCTCTCACTGCTGTTCTTCCAATGGATGTTAAATTATTGTCCACTTTGCCGTTAAACGCAGGTTAGATAACAAAATGTACCGGACACTAGCCATGCCCATTTCAACCGAATGTCTCTGTGCATGCAGCAGTGTCAGACATATCCTCTGTTGTCTGAGTGCTGCAATCGCACCAGTTAACGCCATGAGCCTGGGAGGGGACAGGCATGCACACTACAGGTCACGTCCACGCCCCTTGCCGGCACGCGCGGAGCCCGGTAGGCACTGGAATCAGGGAGTGCGATGTGGGAGGGATGCCCGGTGGGCGACAAGCGGGAGCATAGGGCACAAGCCCCGGCGATTGACGGCGATGTGGATTGCTGGAGATATCCCAGTGGCATAAATTCATGATGAAATGGCCGAAAGCATTTTGCGCCTTTAGGACAGATAGGTATTCAGATCGGAGATGATAGACAGGTATAATAATAAGGATGCTATTTTTGGGATTTGGAAGGACTCTGGAATCCTGCAAATGCTCCAGGATCTCCAGCTCTTGTGATATTGCATTTCTGCACCCATCGGACTTTGAGTGAACACATGACAATTTTCATGCTCGTTTGTATTAACCAGAACTTGGGCCAGAACGCGATACCCTGCTTGGGTAGTGTACACGTTTCCCGCTCACAGCGAATATCACACAACAGCCCGTGACCTCATTATCCATCTCAGCGTGTTATCTACATCTTAGGCACAGACTTCCACCTTCAAACATTTCAATCCCAGGCATGAGCCGCGGACCGCGATCGCCTTGCTCGCCGCGGTCTGGGCGGGCTTGCCGAGGCAACGCTCCGGCGCCGGTGATCTCGCCAGCACATACCGATGCTGGCCACGTAACGAGTTCTTCCGAGCCTCCCCTGGCCAGCGCGTCCGGACGGCCTGGCCGTTGGCCAGTCCGGTCGAAAGAGAGCCCCCGCTGGAGCTGCGTTGGGCCGCCCGCCTCCTACGCGGCCGCGTCTCGCACCGCCGTCGCGAGCAACTAGCCGGACGACGCGACATGGGACGCACCGGCACCCCCGATCGGCGGAGGCTCGGGCTGCGGCCCCACTCAGAGACGAACCACACAGCTGGTGCCGGGGTACTCGGGCAGGTTGAGATCGTACTTCTTCTCGAGCGCCGGCGGCACGAAGCGGCCGCCCAGGTAGTGCGCGCCACTGAAAAAGCGGGCGCAGAGCTTGGGCGCCGTCAGCGAGACGAGCAGCGCCGGCTCCAGGGCCGGCGCCTCGCCAGGACCCTCCTCCACGTGCCAGCCGGACGGCACGTCCAGGCTGCAGACGGGCGCCGGCGAGTCGGTCAGCAACCGCATGGCCGGCTCCAGCACCGGCCGCACCGGCGGCCGGAAGCTGAAGCCGAACAGCGCGTCGACGACGAGCCGGAAGGGCGTCACGTCCGCCGGCGGCTGCTCGAGCACGGGCACACCCGCCTGGCGGCACTGGTGCGCCAGCCGCTGGTACAGCGCCACCTCCTTCTGCACCGGGTAGTAGACGGTGGGCGCGAAGCCGAAGAGGCTGAGGTGGCGCGCGCACACGAGCCCGTCGCCGCCGTTATTGCCCGGGCCACAGACGACGAGCACGGCCGGCGCCTCGCCCGCTGGCGGGTAGTGCGTGGCCACGGCCACGGCGCAGCTCAAGCCGGCCAGCTCCATCAGCTGGTCCACCGAGAACTGGTACTCGCTGAACAGCTCGCGGTCCACCTCGGTGGCCTCGCGCTGCGTGAGGTGGCGCAGCGGCGGCGGCATGACGCAGAGGCGACGGGCGACCTGCGGCAGAGCGGCGCGTCGTCCGGTCAGCAGCGCCAGGCGCAGCAGAGCGCGCATGCCCGCCTGTTGGACACACGGCACAGTCAGTCACCCCAGTGGGTCGGGCACAGATGCGAGGGCATGGCACGAAGCGGCTGTATCGGGACTCGTGTTTGAATGGTGGGAAAGTGATAAAATAGGTAAAAAATAGTGATAAAACAGGTAGGATAAAATAGGACAAAATAAGAAGTGTCTAGGAATCATAGTGAAACCACGCGGACTCCATCGTCAACAGCCGATCACGGCCGTCTTTATCTCAATTTCACGTTTGTTTTAAGGTAGCCACCAAACACTTTCCCATCGGAACATTAATGAAAACGGCAACCGCACTTCCACGCGTCAAGCCATCGACGTATTTCCGAAATATATTATGCCAATGTTGGAAGACAACACCAGGTTTGTGGCAAAACCAGCGGTGGCTGCTTATCGCCTCTCCCCTAACCAAAAAAGCATACGAAAAACTGAAAACAAAAATAACATAGACCATGAACAAGCACAATACATTTACTAAATCGCCTCAGCAGTCCGACCGTTCCCCACGATCCCGCCACTCCTCCGCAGGCGCCAGCCGATCCCCACACATTCTCGCACCTTGCCCCAAACAACCCGGCAGGCAGCCATAGCCCTGGCAACGGAGGGGCACAGGTTTGATAAAAGGTCCCTTGGTAGTTAAAGATACCGCGACAAAATCGCCGCATATGGCCCATATGTTAATGAGGGCATGTTTTCGTTTGATCTTTCATTTGCCCCTTCTGTAACTAGAATAGAAGCCAGAGGCTACCGCGAGACCAATTCTGCATGAATCTTGTCGTCGATCAACTGAAGAAATCATGCTTGAACGACTGCGTGGAATAAATCATGAGCATCTTCATTTTATAAACTTCCAGTTGCTTTCTCAACCATCTAGTCTTTCCCAACCGAAAGAACTCAGAATTTTAGTCAGAAGCTTTATCTGGGCTGTAGAGATAGTACGGACCCCGTGAATGTGGATCGAAATTGACCAACAGTTTGCATTAACATGGCCAGGCCATGTTTGTCTGAAAATGTCCGACATTCAGTCGGAATTTTTAAATAATACAAATTATGTAACGCAGCTTTGGGCATGTGCGCTCACAAATCATCGCAACAAAAGTCGATGTCGGACGTTGCAGTCTCCATAGGCCGCGCGGCGCCAGTTCCGCGGCTAACATTAGGCAGTGGTCAGCGGGTGGACATAAAATACGAACATTTTTAATAACTGCCTCTGAACGTTCCAAGACATAAAATCACACATGTAGAAGGTAACCGGGCGTACATTTTACATGTGCAATTTTTACATTGTTGCATTGAATGGATTGGCCTTTCAAGCACCGCGAAGTCGCGCTCGGATCTGGTGGTAGAACGGGAGGAGCAAAGGTAGCATCTGTGTTCGTGTTGCTGTGGCTGTTCATCTGTCCAAAGCACAACTTGCGCTTTGTTTTAAAAAAAAGATGCGTCCAGCCTAATCTTTGAACGGCACGAATAAATCTTTTTAAAAATTTGGGAGCATTACGCCACGATGGTCGCTCTCGCGAGCGCGCCACCCGCCGCCTGGTGTTACTTGCAGTGGTTGACGCCATTTGGAATCACAGAAACTGCAACCCAGGCTACCGCTCTCCTTGCTTCCGAGATTATGAGCGCGCAGAATAAAACCTTTCGATAACATGTTTCACTACTCGATCCTGCAAAAGATGGCCTCGTTTATTTTTTGATATTATTTTATTATATCATTTCGACACACTTTTTAACACTAATGAGACCTCCTATTTCCGGAAAGAGCACTAGGGACCACATTATTATTCGCGTTCACGAGATGAAGGGCCATTCCGTCCCACCGCGGGTTGTCTTCCGGCCGTCATTCCGGCGACACGGGACAGGCTCCTCTGACCGATCCGGAAGGCCTCCGAGGAATGCATCACATCACACTGGTCCCCTCCCTCACGCGGGAGGCCTTCTGACCGGCGCAGACCGCGGTTGACCCTGGATCGACGCAGGAACCCTCATTGACGCAACACCATCTCTGATCGCTGCAGGTGATCCAATAATGCGCACAAAGACTCAGGTTCGGCTTAACGGGCCCATACCGAAATTGGATAGGGGGAGGGAGGGGGGGGGCAAACGTTCGGTGCTGGGGGCCCTGGCTGGCACAGGACCCTTCCATTGACTCGATGTGAGCAACTATAAGCCCTAGTGTTTCCTTTTACTGTCAGAAGGCCCGACCAACGCAGGAGGCCCTCCGTCATTCGGGGCCCCGCACCCGTTCCTGTTGAGCAAATTTTTCCCTGACCGAATCGAGGCCCCGTTGTCGACAAAGAATACCCTGTAAGCACTGTGGGGCCGTTGAGAGATGCAAGAGCCCCGCGTTGTTGCGGGGCCCCGACCAATTGAATCGCGGGCTCGGCCATGTCCCTGCTAAGGAAATGGGCCCCAGAGCTCAGACCGACACGGAGCCCCCGACACCAGTTCGGTGCTGGTGATCTCTGGCCGACACATAGGAATGCTCTCCTACTTCAAGCCTTCCCAATCAGTGCGACAGGCATTCTAACTGACATTTGAAAGCACAGCCCTGCGGGCGGGGGTCCTTAACGTGACCTACAACCAGCCGTTGGGGCCGCTTAGTCTTCCAATCGGGCCCTTCATCTTCGGTCCCAAGAGACCACTCGGCCCCTCTCCGGGCCCCCCCTCATACATCGCTCCTGGCCGAATCGGGGCACTTGCCGCCACGCGACCCCTGACCCCGAAAACAGACCAAAATTACAAGCTAAGCTCTTTTCTCCAAAGTGAGACATTGCGGCCTTGACTGGCGCAGGAGCCCCTCATTGTGTCACGGATCCCGAAAATTGCGAATCGCCGGCCCCGGCTTCGTTCCCGCTTGGGAAACGGTCTCGGAGCTCAGAGGGACATGTAGCCGACTGTTTGGCTCTGTGTCGAGACCCTACGTATTAGAGATAGAGAGCCCTAATACGAGGGCCCTAACAGAAATCCTCTGACTGGCGCTTCAGGTCACGGCACTACAGGTGGCACAGGCTACAGGCACTACACGGCACTACATGACCCTTGTTATACACTGTATGCCCATGACCGACAAAACGTCCCCAACCGTTGTTTCAGGGACCCAGACCAATGCCAATCGTGGTCTCCGGTCTTGCCTCTGCTTGGTAAATGGGTCCCGGGGTTCAGACTGACAGGGAGCTCACTGTTCGGTGTTGCTGGTATCTGACCAACTCACGCAACACAACAACCGCATTGTCTAAGGGGGTATTTAAACGGTGCAAGATGACCTCTGACATTTCAGGTCACGATCCTACGGACCGCGATTCTTTATATGACCTGCAGCCGGTCCTTCGGACCCTTATGTCCTCTAACCGGGCTTTTGATTTAATAGTCGGCTCCGCTGGGCTGCCAGGACCAGTCTTCAGGCCTCATCGAACACTTACCCTGTTTACATGGGCAGCTGTGATTCGAATTGAGCCGGGACCCGTCCTCGATCCGAACTATCCGGCCCATGTATACACTGTCCTTGATCGGCTCGGGACGACTTGCGAGCACAGAACCCTTCGTTAGGTACTGTGGACCCCCGACAGATACAGGGCCCCGACAAGTGTAAATCACTGGACCCAGCTTTGTGACCGCCTGGGAAGTGGGCCCTCTGATTCACACCTATATGGAGCGGGCTGTGCGGTACTGGTGGTGCCTGACCGGCATGTAGGCTCAAATCGACTCAGGATGTCCGTGATTGGCATTAAGGGCCCTCCGACCGTCATCTGAGGGTCCAATCCCGCAGACCGGAGACCCTGAATAACAATATGTTTATGTATAATATATAATATATATATATATATATATATATATATATATATACAATAGAACATAATACATAAATATAATAGAATATATATATATATATATATATATATAATAATGAAAGTAGTGACCAGCTCTTTATGTCCTCAGACTCTGCCCCCCCCCCCGCCCCAATCGAGCCCTTGAATGTCGGACCCGGTGCACCCTCCAGGCTCTGAGGGCCTCCTCAAACAAATCAATAGAAACTCTGATCTTTATAGAATGCTTTCAAGGAAAATGATGTAAGTGGTAAAATGGCACACATCTGGTGTCACTGGTAAAATGGTACACAACCGATGTAACTGGTAAAATGGTACACATCTGATGTAACAGTAAGTGAAAGGACATACAAAGTGGGATACTCACTTAAGCTACCAGTGTCTGATCCCAAACTTTGCTTCAATACTGGCATTGCTATATACCCAGCTGGAGAAGTGTGCAATGTGGCAGCCAACACCATTTTGCCGGACTCTTTGGACCAGGTCAAGAACATACTGACAAATGGAAGAGTACTGATGCCATTCCACCAGGCTTTTCCACTGAAGCTGAACAATGCCAACAATGTTGTGAGCAGTGATGGAGTCTGGGCAGCCTTGGTGCATGTTCAACCAGATGGGATGGAGCAGTGATGGAGTCTGGGCAGCCTTGGTGCATGTTCAACCAGATGGGATGGAGCAGTGATGGAGTCTGGGCAGCCTTGGTGCATGTTCAACCAGATGGGATGGAGCAGCCCATCTTTTTCAAATCCAGGGTACTCACAGTTATGGAGCAGTATGCTGTTGTTAAGGAGGTGGTAGGAGTGTCCTTCAGTACCAGTACCTTTTCAGTGTTTCCATCTAGTCCCAGACAAAAGACCACTTGCCCATACCTTAAATCTTGATAAGGAACTCCCTGCCCTGTCAGCAGCTGGTGTGCAGATATCTCAGAAGCTGGCTGTACATTTCTACAAAGTAAAGTTGTGCAAGTGTGAGAATGGGAAAATAGCTGATGTTCTTTCCTGACTACCAAAGGATAAGGCAGCAGAGACTTTGTGGAAGAAAAAGAGGTGTTCTGTATATGCTGCTAGGATGAGCACAGCCCCACTTTGTTGAAGGAAGAAGTGGAGATGGCCATTTGACAAGACACAATCCTGGGAAGAATGTTCTCATATGTCTGGTCAGGTTGGCCATCCCTGGTAGAGCCAAAGTTCAGAGCATTAAGACAGTGTTATGCAGATAAAAGTTATTAATGGATAGATACTGCCTGTTCTGGGCAAACAGCTTGTGATGCCACATTCACTGCTGCGTAACAGGGTCCTGCAGAAGCTGCATGCTGGTCCTCTAGGATCTAGCATGGCATGGCATTAGGATGTGCATATGTCAACTGCACCAGTCATTTCATGCCCAAAACTAGGTCAGGCAATCTTCATTTCACTGATGCATGTTCGATTGAGGTGGATTGCTGACATTGTCTTGGTTAGTTTAAATTCATGCAATATAACTTTTAAATTTTGATCTCTTTTTAGCATAACATGTTATTCCCTAAACAGAACTCCTGATTATATATCACATAAATTTGATATATATTAATATGATACGGTATATGATGATATCATATGTGATACAATATATATATATATATATATATATATATATATATATATATATATGTGATTAATATGATCATGCAATTTTTCTGAATTTCACATGTTTTCATGCACCACAAATTCTGCGACCAAAATTCTGGCATAAGCAAAAACAAACCACTCAGGGGTGGGAAGTGAACATGGGAGCAGAGGGCATAGCCATCACGAAACGGTATAAAATGGCACTCTAGGTGCTTGTATGCTTGAATTGGGCTGTTTCTCAGCAAGTTGGAGCCCAGCCCAAAAATATGACAAAACCTCCTACCAAACTTTCCCACTACTATTTTAAACTATTCAAGTCTTACGTGTTGTATCTGCCCAGACCAGACACGAGCGCTGCGAGACGGCAGCTGTGTTCACACGCGAGGCAGGCGAGCGGCGGCGCCCCGACGGGCGACGCGCAGTGGTTAAAGCGTCTGCGTTATCTACTGCGCGTCTGGGAAACCAGAGGTACAGGGTTCGATTCCCCGCGGTGCCCGCCCTTCCTGCTAGGGTGAGAGGCAGGCGACGCCATAAAACCTCGGCAGCTGAGTGCGTCGTAAAGCCCCAACTACACGCACACAAACGGCACCCCAGGCAGTACACCGCCGGTCGGGGCAACGGCGTACCACGGTGAAACACTACTGGCAGCGCGAGCAGGGGCGGACCCAGGCGCACGCCAGTAGCATCACGATACATCTTCCCCCCCCCCCCCTCCCCTTGAGCAAATGCAAATAGATGCTAATACGCTTACGAAACGAAATTGCTGGCGACAGGCTGCTGCTTCCCTGCTGCTTCTATGCGGTTTATTTGATGCTTCTCAGAAAACGCGGCCACTGCGTGTTTTACGCGGACAACTGAGCAGTGGCGGTGGGTCTTGAGGCTGGGGCACCCGCGCGTCGCATGGCTGGGCCGCAGCTTCTGTCAGCGGCGGCAGCGACGGCGGCGGCGCCGCTGTCGACGCGGGCGACGGCACAGCTGGTGGTGGCCGCGGCACCACCGATCATGGTGCAGGCGCCGGTTCGCGCGGCTGCGGTTGCAGCAGCTTGATGGCGTTGGGGTTGTCACCAGTGGCTCAGCGTGCTGGGCGGGCGCGTTCACCTGACAGAACGAGCAGCTCTCGAGATGACGCTTCAGGTCGATGCCGAGTTGAGGCCACCAGATCGATTCTGCTGCCCTCTGGAGACACTTGTTCAGACCGAAGTGTCCGTCATCATTCAGTCGAGTGAGCATTTCATCTCGCAGACTCAGAGGGATGATGATGCGTCGCCCGTGCATCAGCAGTGTACCACACGTTAGGTACACACCGCTCATCTCTCCCCGACGGGCGGAGTAGTCCAGCAGGTCGGAATGCTTCGCTCCCTCCTCCCAGCCAGAGAGAGTCTGCTGAACTACGCGCTGTAGGAGTTCGTCTGCTTGCTGCGCCTTGCTGATCTCCACCAGACGCTGCGGTGTGGCGGGAAGATCGCTGAAGATTTTCTCGCAGAATCCATGTGTCTTCTTGAAGCACAGCGCTGATTTCATCCTGCTTCTGGAGCGGGTAACGTGAGAGGAAGTCAGGCACCAGGTGCTGCTTCCCTGGAACGAAGACTGCTGTGGCGTTGTATCGCATCAAGTGCATGAGCATGCGCTGGCACTGATCGGCGCGTCCACGAGATATTTCGTGTTAACCAGCGGGATCAGAGTCTTGTACACATACAGTTCGAACGACGGCAGCCCAGACAGGAACATATGCATTGTCTCGCACGTCCACGTCGCGGAGAGCAGTTCCTTCTCGATCTGGGCCCATCTGGTCTCGGTGTCAGCCAGGCTTCTGCTGCAGAACGCGACGGGTTTGAAGACGGAGCCGTGCTTCTGGAGAACACATCCTCCGATGCCGGAACTGCTGACGTCGGCGCTGACCACCGTCTTTCGTGCTGGATCGTAGAACGTCAGAACTGGAGCTGAAGTGACGGCCGCTTTCACGTCATCCAGCGCCTGCTGCTGCTGTGGTGTCCAGATACATGCTACGTTCTTTCTCAGAAGCTCGTTCAGTGGTCTCAAGCACTCCTGGATGTGTGAAACGAACCGGCCCAGGAAGTTGATTACTCCGAGCAGTGAGGTTAGTTCATTGACATTCTTTGGCGGTTGGAGCTGCTGGATCGCCTCGAGCTTTTCTTCGTCCATGCTGATGCCGTTCTTGCTGATCTTCATCCCCAGAAACTTGACCTTGTTCTTCCGGAACTCGCACCTTTTCCTGTTCAGCTTGAGGCCAGACTCGTGGATCCTCCTGACAGCTTCGAGATGTGCACCGTAGCTGGCGGCATCTCCGAACACCACGGTGTCGTCCATGTCGACGGTGACTCCGGACAGCCCGTCCAGCATCTTCTCCATCTTCCGCTGGAGGTACTCCGGTGCGAACGTGATCCCTATCGGCAATCGCAGGAACCTCTTCTTGCCGAACAGAGTGATGAACGTGATCATCTTGGAGCTCGCCTCGTCCAGCGGGATATGGTAGAAACCGGAAGAGGCGTCCAGCTTGGTGAAGAGCGTTGCGCCACTCAGCTTGGAGGTAAGCTACTCCGGAGTACGGATCGGAAACACCTGTCGCTTCACAGACTGGTTGAGTTTCTTGTAGTCAACCGTGATGCGAACGCCGCTTCTCTTCGGCTTCAGGACGGGGTCCAGCACAGAGACCCAGTCCGTTGGCTATGTTTCCGACGTGATGATGCCGTGATGCTCCATCTTCTTCAGCTCCTCTTCCGCCGGCTTCATCAGTGGCAGCGGGATGTTTCTTGCAGTGGCGAGGGTGACTGGAACAGCATCTTCACGGAGCTGAATGCCGACCGGTGCTGTCTTCAGGAGACGTGCCTCTTCGAGGACGTCTTCGTTGACTTCACCTGTGAACGTCAGCGCACCTAGGCGCGAGCAAGCAGACCTGAAGAGGAGATAATCAGCCGAGTCAACAACGTAGAACACTTCAGGCTCGGCTTTGTTCTTGAACATGAGTGTTCCGTGCATCTTTCCTTCTACTTTTAGCACGCTACCAACACTCGTCAGAGTATTTGAAGCATGCTGAAGTGGCGGCAGTTTCAGGTTCCTGTACGTTTCCAGCGTCAGAATGCTAACATCAGCGCCAGAGTCAACTTTGAAAGCGACTTTGACCATCAAGAAGGACGATAACTCTCCACGGCGCGCAAGCTTTGTCTACTTTGCCAACAAAAATGTTGGGCGGCGATAGTTATTCAATGGACTCTGTCCGGCCAATCGCTCTGGCACCGTTGGAGCGACAAACAGATGCAAAATGAACCATTTTCTGACAGTTGTCACAGATTTTTCCCTTAGCGGGACAATCTTTCGGAGACACATGACGTGCTCTTCCACACTAGCTGCATGCTGTTGAAAAGTCGGCACGCTGACTATGCTGTTACCGTTGCGCGGTGGAAGGCTGCTGTTGACGTTTGTACTGCTGGTGCTGCTGCTATCGCGGGTGGTGCTGCTGGGGCGGCTGCCTGTGCTGCACCGGTGCGCAAACCCTACTGTTGTCAGGCGGACCAGAGCTGTCACTGCCGTTCACGATCTCGACATTACGCATCATCGAAATGACGGTATTTACAGACACTTCCTCCTCTAGTGACTTCAGCTGAATTCTACGGTACAGCTCCCTGCCATACATACCTGAGATGAGACGATCTCTGATACGCTCATCGGCGTCGGCGAAGTTGCAGTGCTCAGCTAGAGAGAACAAAGCTCTGATGTACGATTCATTAGTCCCGCTTGAGCTTTGAGATCTAAGCTCCAAGTTGTGACGTTCTGCAATAAATTTCCTTTTCGGAATGAAGTACCCGTCTAGCTTTGCGGCAACAACTTCAAAATCCTCATTCTGCTCAGCAGTAGGCTTTAATGTTGGTACGACATGCTCAGCCTGCGGAGCCGTACTGTAAATCGACGCAGCTACATGAAGGTGGCCGTCTTCCGTCGCGTGTGTCGCCGGTCACCGTCGTGTAGTCCCGATGCCAGTGTGTAGCGGACGAACCGATCACGCCAGGTCGGCCACCTCTCAGGCGATGTGAAGTCGAAGTTCTCAGGAGGATGAAAACCAGGCATCTTGACTTGCTTTGCAGCTCTCACTGCTTAAATTAATGTGCCGCTCACGCTTGCTTAAGCTTACTCTGGGTTCGATGCGGCTGCGCCATATTCAAGTCTGACGTGTTCTATCTGCCCAGACCAGACACGAGCGCTGCGAGAAGGCAACTGTGTTAACACGCGAGGCGAGCAGGCGACGCCGACCCCGGCGGGCGGCGCCCCAGGCAGTGCACCGGCGGTCGGGGCAGCGGCGCACGAAGGTGCAGCAGCACTGGCGGCGCGAGCAGGGGCGGACTCAGGCACACGCCAGTAGCGTCACGATGCAGTTTTCTCCTTGAATAGGTCTCAACATTCTATCCAAGTTGTGGGGCCCAAGCTCAAGTTGGAGGAGGGGGCTCTCAAGCCCAACCTCCGAACTGAATGAGAAAATATGCACCTGCTTGAAAACCCGCACACATGGAACATGGTTCCCAGTCTATGATCTACGGCGGCTTATTCTCACGTACCATACTTTGATCCTCTAGCTCCTTATTCAAGTTCTCCCTATCTTATTCCGACCTCGACTATCCTCATCGAAAGCTTTTACGATCAAAACACAATGCGGACACCGATGCCGATGTTGGTTGATGCCCATCTGTACATAACCATAAATGCCTTGCCGTGAGGAGAAGGATTAGGGATGGACAAAATACCAAGCTATGCTCTTTTCGACGATTTTATCCAAACCAGTTTTTATCATTTGTGTATAAAACGTAGTGTACACTAGAATTTCAGGCATTCTAGTTTGAAATGCACAATAAGTGTTAAAAATCAACATCTCAACCAGGAGAAGGTCGTATACTCCATAAAAACCAAAAGGGGCACGTTCGGTAAGTCAAAAAGTATATGTCTTCCAGCTACTACCGAGTCTGTGTGCTCGTTTTTCGTTTAGGGGGAGATCGAGATCGGTGGGCCAATGCCAAGATAAGCTTGCCAAAAACCGAAGTGTTTTTAATTGGGGGGGGGGGGGGGGAAGCGGGCCGTTTCCCAATGGCCCAGGGACCGTGAATCCTGGACCCCCCACTTTCCGAGAGTGGTCTTCAGTCCTGTGGGCTGGTAACAGCGTTATAAGATCTTTTGCATCCAATCTGATGTACATTCTGCAGTCACTTGCTGTCAGATATATCGACTTTGAGTGTGACCAGGACATGTCAGCGTGTCTGTTTAGCACGTCTGCGGTGTCATCAACGTATCTGTTGCACTTGCGCAATGCGTGGTTTGAGGGAGACATCCGGTTTTTGAAAGAGAGCTCATTATTTTCAAAAAGGTCGCCAAGATTGATGGGCCGGAGTGAGGGCGCTCCCCGTTGTCAAGTCACGGGCTGACGCTGGTCCATCATTGTGCAGGACCACCGGCTGTTGTTACCTTCTTCTGACCGAAACGTAGCGGTAGACCGTCACTGCCGGTTTCGCCAGCGCGAGCCCGACGTCCAGCGACGCTACGGTGCCGGGTGGAACAGAATCATCCACGTGGGTAGGACAGGCAGTGGCAGCCACCAGCGCGCAGCGCCAGTTGGATCACTTCACCCGGTGCCTGGTGCACCACATCGGGGCTGGGCCGGACTGGGCTGGCTTTGATCCATTCTTGGGCCGCCCGAGCTCGTCGGACACAGCAATCCAATATGCGGCTGGCGTTCCTTCTGCGGCCTGCGCTGCTCTGGGCCGCAGAAGGAACGCCAGCCGCATCGGTGCACAGCGACGGCTCTCCGACGCTCACGACTCTGCGGGTCAAAGAGCGTATAGTGTCTGGCCGACCATCCAAGGCGGCTAGAACCGCTGGGCGGCTACAGCACCGCAGATGAGCAAGTGCATTTTGCGGGCATGGTGTCTCCGGAGGGGCGGGTGTCTGCTCGCGCGCATTTGCATTGCCCTTGACCTGTCACGGCGGCGGCGGTTGACAGTCGGGTATTTCGTCGTGGGCAGGTGCTTTAACTCGTCTACGCTGCACTTTTCCACCGATCGGCGAAAAGCATGCTGCCAGTTCGATATGACCAGCAAGTCATCATCTGTGCTGAATCTGTGTTGGCAGTGTCCGACGCCATCCTGGAGAATTTTCAAACCTTCTGGATAACTTTCCGAGATAATCGCCACCGGCCGAACGTGTCCATGGGACGCGTTCGGTCGACAGGCGGCAACAGGTGTCAATGCGCTTCAATAGTCGGAGTGAAATTATAGCCTTTAAAAGTGGATGTGCCCGTTGGGAATGCAGGCAAGTGGGCGCAAAAGCTCCCGACTGCAATAGCACGACCATGCATTCTAAGTCATCTGAAATTCTGCAGTTCGCCAGCATTCAGCATGCTGGTGACATCAACCAGCTTTCCAGTTTAACACTTGGGCAGAACTAGCCGCAAGGCCCACGGCCACCCACAGACCAATCGGTTTAGTATACTATGATTCAGGTTGAGAGCCCGTGCCAGTGTAAGCGTCCGTCGCCACGAGGCGTCCTCACTCGTCTGGCTCGCACCGCGCGGGACACGCCGCATCGCGGCACGGTTAGCCCAGCCCGCGCGTGCTTACACCCGGGACTGAGATGCGGATTTAAGGCATCGCGCAATGCGGAACGCCGCTTTCACTCGTCGGCGTTGTCGCTCAGTCGGGAGCGAAAAAATGCTACACGTTGACGACTTTTATTTCTGGGCAGTCATTAATATCGCAGGATATGTTCCATTCATTCAAGGAGTGTGGTGTTCGCAGACACCACCGGCGTTCCCGCAATCGACGTTTTTGGTGAGGGCATAACACACCCAACGTAAACAAAATAAATCGTTCTATAAGACATTGTGCACTGGTAAAAAGTGTAGAAAATATAAACTTTTTGAGCAACAATTTGTGCACAACGTGGTGACTGGCACATCTTCATTAAGTATCAAATAGTATCACTTATCAACGTAAGCATCACATAGTATAAAACGACATGGAAAAGGCGTTCTTCATATGGCACGAAGTGTGCAATAAACGTTCCTGGGACATAAACCCATACAAAAATATATCGTTGCTTAGGAAAGTCATAATCCATACAAAGGATCAAATTCAAGTAGGAATGCTTGTAAATGGAATGTGCAGAAGCAAGATCACAAAGGCATCACGAGTACCACAACCACCCGTTAGGCATGTAAACGGCCTCTACGTGAAAAATAACCCCTCTAGCTTGGTCCGAAGTGAGCTGCAGCTGCGACGGCGAACGAGTCGCCCAAAGCTAGAGCTTGGCGATCCGCTCGCGCAGCAGGTCAATCTCTTCGACGATCTCGTTCGGCAGGTCCTCGCCGACCTGCTCGTCCAGGTACTGGTTGACGGCTTCCACCTCCTGCTGCCAATACTCCTTGGGAATGCTGAAGAGCTCCTGCATGTCGACCGCCTCCTTCAGGCCGTCCAGGTTGAGCGCGCCCGGCTTCGGCACCAGCCCAATGGCCGACTCCTGGGCGCAGTCTTCGCCGTCCACGCGCCGCAGCACCCAGTCGAGCACGCGCGAGTTCTCGCCGAAGCCCGGCCACAGGAAGCCGCCGCTAGCCGCCTTGCGGAACCAGTTGACGTGGAAGACCTTGGGCAAGTTGGCCGGCGTGCTGCGTCCCTCCATGGACAGCCAGTGCGACAGGTAGTGGCCGAAGTTGTACCCGAAGAAGGGCCGCATAGCGAACGGGTCGTGCATGATGACCTTGCCCTTGTGCTCGGCGGCGGCGGTCGACTCGGAACGCATGGAGGCGCCCAGGAAGACGCCGTGGCGCCAGTTGAACGCCTCGTACACCAGCGGGACGCCGAGCGGTCTCCGGCCGCCGAACAGGATGGCCGAGATCGGCACGCCCTCGGCCGACTCCCACTGCGGGTCGATGATGGGGCACTGGGCGGCCGGCGCACAGAAGCGGCTGTTGGGGTGCGACGAGGGCGCGCCGCTGCCTGGCGTCCACGGATCGCCGTGCCAGTCCACGATGCCCACCGACGCGTCCACCTCCTTCTCCAGCCCCTCCCAGTAGACGCCGCCGTCGCCCGTCCGCGCCACGTTGGTGAACAGCGTGTTGGAGAAGATGGTCTGCATGGCCACCGGGTTGGTGGCCGTCGACGTGCCGGGCGCCACGCCGAAGAAGCCGTTCTCCGGGTTGATGGCGCGCAGCACGCCGTTCTCGTCGAACTTCATCCAGGCGATGTCGTCACCGACGCACTCGAGCTTGTAGCCAGGCAGCGTGGGCGTCATCATGGCCAGGTTGGTCTTGCCGCAGGCGGACGGGAAGGCGGCGGCGATGTAGCGCTTCTTGCCCTGCGGGTTGGTGATGCCCAGGATGAGCATGTGCTCGGCCAGCCAGCCCTCGCGGCGGGCGATCGTCGAGCCGATCCGCAGCGCGAAGCACTTCTTGCCCAGCAGCGAGTTGCCGCCGTAGCCGCTGCCGAACGAGATGATCTCGTTCTTGGCCGGCACGTGCGCGATGATGGTGTTCTCCGGGTTGCAGGGCCAGTTGTTGATGGGCTTCTTGCTGACGGGCACCGGCCGGCCGACCGAGTGCAGGCACTTGACGAAGTCGCCGTCGCCGAGCGTGGCCATCACGTCGGCGCCCATGCGCGTCATCACGCGCATCGACGCCACCACGTACGGCGAGTCGGTGAGCTCGATGCCGATCTTGCTGAGCGGCGAGCCGACCGGCCCCATCGAGAAGGGGATGACGTACAGCGTGCGGCCGCGCATGCAGCCCGGGAAGCGCTCGGCCACTGCCGTCTCCAGCGCCTTGGGCGACATCCAATTGCCGAGCAGGCCCTTGCGACCCTTGCGCGGAATGGGCACTGTGTCGCGCTTCTCCTCGGTGACGATAAACGTCTTGGACTCGACGCGGGCGACGTCAGCAGGATCGGTGCGCGTCAGCCAGCAGTTGTCGTACTTGGGCAGCGGCTCCACCACGCCAGCCTCGGTCATCATGCGCAGCAGGCTGGCACTCTCGGCCGCCGAGCCGTCGCACACGTGCACGTCCGCTGGCTGGCACATGCGCACTGTGCGGTCAACGAACTCGCGCACCTTGGGGGACAGCGCGGCCACGCGCTCGCGTGCCTGCTGGCTGATGGCGCGCCGCGCTGGCAGCAGCGACGACACCGGACGACCGCACAGCGAGCGTGCGCCCGCCAGCCGCAGAAACTGCACCATCTTCCCAGCCGGCCTGTGTGGAAAGAGTGCCAGTGTTGGTACCCTAGGATCTGGGTGGACTGGCATGGAGGTTGCTTTTGGCACACTCTGTTATTGGCATGCACAAAAACAGTACTGGCTGCGTAGATATATGAAGCGACCCCGTCGGTAGCTCCCATGATTATAGTTGTGATTTTCCCCAAAGTGTCTCAGATTCAACATGCTTCCACAGTGTACTTTGCCAGCCTTGTTGGGACTGCACAATGGTATGTGTAGCTTTAAGATGAGGGAGGAGATCAAATAATTTGGCACACTAGTGCATTATTTACACAAATCTTTGTCATGATTCAGAGGTGCTCTCATGCCTTGACACATGCTACACTGAGTGTATAAATCCTATACTTAATCCTCATCACCATACCACAGATAATGTTCTATCCTTGCTCTCTCTGTCTTTCTGTGTGGTTCAACTGGGGAATAGTGTTAATACAGACTAGTGCCTACCACACCTGAACAGTGGTGTACAAGCTTGCAGAATGTGTGGGTCTGAGCAGCCACTTTATATCCTTAAAAAAGCCAGACATTACTTTGTACAGCATAGACCTTTGTTCCATACCACAGATGTAATCCTATTATTGTCCGCTTCCACAGTATTTAGTGTTTCACCATCTTTGTTAAGCCTATGCAGTACTGCAGAGGTGAATATTGCATTTTTTCCTGCATCTAGAGAAAAAACTAGGTATGAGGGAGAGGAAGCATTTTGTTTATTCCCTTTAAGTATGAGGGAGAGGAAGCACCACACAATTATTAGCAGTCCTTGCAACATGAAAAAGTTGAAATGTGGCAGGATATCCACATGTTTCAAGATTATTTGCCTACAAGATTACTTCTTGATTACTCAGATACACAGGCCCCATAAAAAATTGGCCTCAAAATGCATATACAGCTTCATGTTTATACATCATGTCAGGGACCATCCATCATGTTTCTACCATATCATCATTTAAGCATCAGTACACCACAAATTTGTGCACCTAAATATTAATGTGTTAGCAATCACACCAGTGAATCAAAGGGCTAACTAAGTGCAAGCTTGTGCACCTGTAGATGTGGCCATGCCACCCGGCCTGCTGGAAAGAAAATATACAACACATACATTGTCCACTGCTTAACATTGAGATATGCACCACTAGCGGAAACGTTTCTCAGCTAACAACCTGCAACTTGCCTGGTACCTAGGAGGCGTCCCGACCCGCGACAACAGAGAGGAGAAGGTCCGATTCCGTTACGACCCAGCCCGCTCCCCCTTATCCAAGGTCTTTTCAAGCACCAGGCCCCTGGGTACACATCCCCGGATGTTTCACGTCACTCCGCGTCACAAAAGTCAACGAAGGGGCTCCATAGTAAAAGAAAACTAGAAAGATGCTACTAATTATTAACGTGGTGTGGAGTCGTTGCTTCTTTAAACAGTTGTGCATTGTTTTGAACTGATTTTGGAACATATTGAACAATTGATCAGTAAGAACACCTAAATTATCTATCCAAATTTCTACAAGAATTGGGAGAAAGGTGTGCAGGCAAATCGCTCAGAGAAATAATTGGTGGGAATTAGTTTTGAGCCACTTTTGGGAAATCAGCTGATTTACTATCAACAACCGTGTTTACCTTTATCTCAGCCGAGACCTGAGATACGATCTCAGCTTTGTGGGATGAGCGTCCCCGAGTTGTGTTGATTGTGCGTTGTGCATTGATAATTGTGATGTGTTTGTGTTGCCATGTTGACTTTTGATCACGTTGGCTCCTATCAAACCTCGCACTCACATGCACTTAAATCAGACCAGGCCAAGTTGCGTTGCGTTATCGAATCATCTGGCATACAAAAGTGTGTTTGAGATATGTTGGCCTGAAATTATCCTTGCTTGCAACATCATAATTCGTTGCATCATTGGCCCAGTGTGCACTAGAATTGGAGACTGCCCAACTCTAAGCACTCAGACTTAACATGCACATGCAGTGAATTGCTCTGATGATTTCTCCTAGACCAGGCATGTTGGTGGCACCTTTACTACTTTTTTGAGCGTTATACCAGACTGCAACTACCTTTTTTGCAGTCTGGTATATTCATGGTCTACCTTGATCCCTTCCATTATTGCTGGAAACATGAACAAGGTGTGCATACATGTGGCAGGGCCATGAATGCTTACCAGGCTTCAAGACTACCAGTGATTCTTCAAATGCTTGTAATGATTATTAAATGCATATGTTTAGGCTAGGGCAAATAAACATGTTATCTGAGAATCCATACTACTATGGAATGATACAGCAACAGAGGGGGGCCTGGTGCTTACGAGAGTTTAATCTGGGTCAGTGTCTTCAAAGTTGATCTCACCATCATGCATGGTGCACAGTGGTATGCCATGAGCATGTTTACTCCTTTTTCCCTGTAGTGCAAGCATAACAGTTACTGGGCACATATTATGTTATGGTTGCCAAAGTGCTGGCTGGACAAACAAGTTTTCTGATATACACATCCATACTTACATACAAGACACATTTTAACATCCTCTAAAACAACTGCTTATGTGTATGCAAAATAGGTACCAGTTAGTTTGATTAAGACATATGATGGCAGTTGTGACCACGTACGTGCTAGTGGACCTGCAAACCATTTCAAGTTGGTGCTGATAGTGATGTTTGGATTATCCCATGTTTCTGCTTTGGTTTAAGTTCAGGTCAAGATTAAAATTAGAGTGAAAATTAGGATAAAAACATTGGAATAGCAATAGTATGTGGAGTTATCTAATATCTAGCTTACTATCTTATACCTGGCATCATTTGGCTCATTATCTAATATCTGGCTCTCAGAATGTGCTCTTATTTCCTTCATAGCGTAGTTATCCAGCTTGATATATGCACACTCTCACAAATGTGAGTAGACTGGCATTTCAGTACTGCTGACCATGGCGGTCAGTTGGCCTGTTTTCAGGGCAGTCTACTACAAAGATTTATACTAGTATCTATATAATTTTCTCTCCCCAATTTGCAAGTCCATGAGCATCCCCTCCCCACCCCAACCCTCACTGTGCATATTAAACCCTGCATATTAAACCATGCACATTTGCCTTGGTACTCAGGATGGCCATGTCTCTCACTGTGGTGGCAGTGGTGGGTTGGATGGGCTTCAGTGGAGATGGAGTGATCATTCATGACATCAGTTTCTTGGACATGTGTTTGGGCATTTTCAGATCACCAATTTCATACTCTGAATCATTTTCTGATCTTCACACCAGATTCAATGTCAATGTGGGCCCTCTGTTTGCATCACCTGTCACCATCTCATCTGCCTCTGTCCCCTGATCCTTATCACCCTGGCTAATCCAACAGGGCTGTTTGCTTCCCATGGCACTGGGTTGGTTGAAATAACCTTCAAAATTATGCCTTAAGTTGTTGCCACATCTAATCTGGTAAATGTACCTTCAACAGCTGCTGATTACTACAAATGACCATTCCAGTGGGATTGAACTTTTCCTTGCATTCCTGGCTGTTGTGAAATCTTAATGAGTGGGGACCCCAGATGATAACGGACCATGATGGTCTTTTCTTGTAGTATCCACTCTCCTGTGGTTTTCTGCCCCCATCTGACTACATCACCACAAGCTCTCCCCAAGGTTTCACCAGGCTTCTGGCCCAAGACTGCTCTGTGCTGAAACAATATGTAGAACTCTCTCTGTTTGAGCTATCTCAGGAATGAGTGGTTTGCAGCCAAACTGGAGAAAAAAGGAGACATGAGACAGTGGCATCATGTGAAGCAGACATATGTTGGAATCTAACAACTTCCAGATGCCCGTCCCACTTGTATCCAGACTTCTGCGCTTTGCGGCGGATCGGGGCACCGGTTGTCTAGTTCCCCTGTTCCACGGCCCCATTCGACTGCGGATGATAAACTAGCTGTTTGTCAATGTCCGTCGATGGCGCCGGCACCGACAGATGCTGGTTGTTAAATTTCAGACCGCGATCAGTCAGCGTGGACTCCGGGAGACCGTGACGGTACACGACAGTCGATTAGTGTGCTGGCGACGGTTTCTACAGATTTGTCTGGAATGGGGGGCCAGTTAGACCATTTTTTGTCGGAAGGTCCAGTGCGACCAGAACATACCAATTACCACGTCCTGTACTTTGCCGCCCGAACGACTCCATCAGATCAACAGCGGCGTGCTGCGAAGGAGCTATAGGCTGCGTCGTTTATTCCATGGGCGTTGCGTGCTTTTTGAACTCGCACACACCAAACAGCTAGTTGAGTAATTTCTACCATCCTGCTCCATTTCCTACCAAATATGTCCAGCCAGTGTCAGCAGCTGCGGGTTTTTGCAGCGCCAAAATGACCAGACTCGTCGTGTTTGAGGCTCAAAACACGTGGAATCAGACCGTTTAAGCGTGCCTCCATGCGCACTGCCCTGGGCACCTCGTCCTGGTCCTGAACGTCTCATATTCCTCCTCCTCGACCAGGTGGACAAGGACGTGTGGCGGGGACTGTGACACTGGCTGTGCTGTGGAAATCACCACACGAGGCAGGGCATCGGGATGTGTTTTTCTGTACGGAAATGTATGGAACAGTTTAAGCGAGACTGGCGTCTCAGTGACCGCTGACCATGGCGGCCGGCCGGTCCCCGCCTCCGGCAGTCGGTTGCGGAGGTGCGCACTTGTAACGCACTAAACCGCAAGGGTTTTGTCCATAACTTTGCCCACAGATTGGCTGTTTTTGTTTCAGGAGATCCAGAATTCCCACCGGATTTCAAAGAAAAATGTCCAGACACCATGAAATGGATTTTGATAAGATACTAGAGGAAGTGGGAGACTTTGGGCGCTACCAGCGGTGGTTCTACAGTCTTTTATGTGTGGGCGTAACTATAGCTACCATACCTGGAGTAGCTGCTCTGGTGTTTCAGGCATATGTGCCTCATTACAGGTGAGAACGCTGCCAGGGGTCCCACCGGGGATGTGACTTGTGTATTGTCAGTTTTGGGTTAAGTTTAAACTGTCCTTAGTCAGTCTCTTCAGAAAGCATCATTTTTCGTCAGCCCTTACACATCTCATTCATTGTTATTCATCAGTTTCACTGCTAGCTGCCCGTGCCTCATTAAGGCTCCCTGCCCCACTCGTCCGTTTATCAGCAGTCCGTCTGTCCGTGTCGGCCGATTCCCATGTCGCCACTGCTGTCCGTGCTGCATCGTGGCCCCCCGCCCCACTCGTCCGTTCATCGGTAGTCCATCGGTGTCCGTGCCCGCCGACTCCCATGTCGCCCCTGCTCGCCAGGTGTCTCGTGCCGGGGTGCGACAACGCCACGGCGCCCGAATACCGGGCGCCCTTCACCAATTTCTCGATACCGCCGGAGGCCGGCGGTCAGTCGCAGTGCCAACGCTTCTGGAGGTATAACCTCACCTCCGACAGCTGCCACGACGAAGACTTTGATGACAATATCACCGTCAGCTGCACCCGCTTCGTCTTCGACAAGTCTTTGTTCACGTCGTCGTTCGCCACCCAGGTAGTGGCCGTGTCCAGACATATATTCCGAATCCTCTGAATGGTTAAAGTGGGTGCAGTAACACAGCACCATATCATATTTCTAGGTAAACTAAGGAGACATTCACAAGACAAATGTGAAGGCTGTGTTGGTTGCAAGAATGTGTTGAGATGTCGTCATTTTTCGGACAAAGTTTGTCTGGTCTGGCAGGAAATGCAACTTCAGATAAACCAGAAAGGCGCCTGGTTAGCCGTCGGACGAGCCAGACGATCATAGATGTAGGAGCTATTGGTCAGGATCGTGGAGATGATGCCAGAAACTAAGTTGAACGCAAATCCGATTTTTGTTTGGCTTCTCAGAATCTGTGTATTCAACGTTTTTTTATGGTTTCGAAATGGCAGAGACGAATTAAGCGGAAAAATTACAGTATTGTAGGCATATCTCGTGTAACTGGACGACGTGCATGTAAACGTCTTACAACTTAACTACCGTCGCAGCTTAGAGCGTGACGCGTTCACTCACCATCCGCAGTGGAACCTGATGTGTTCACTCAACATCCGCACTGGAACCTGACGCGTCCACCCATTACCCACAGTGGAATGTGACGCGTCCACCCACCATCCACAGTGGAACCTGACGTGTTCACTCACCATCACAACCTGACGCGTCCACCCACCATCTGCAGTGGAACCTGACATGTGCACTCACCATCCGCAGTGGAACCTGACGTGTTCACTCACCATCCGCAGTGGAACCTGACGTGTTCACTCACCATCACAACCTGACGTGTTCACTCACCATCCGCAGTGGAACCTGACATGTGCACTCACCATCACAACCTGACGCGTCCACCCTTCATCCGCAGTGGAACCTGACATGTTCGTACCAGCCGCTGGTGGAGCTGCCCAACACGCTGTACTTCTCGGGCGTGCTGCTGGGCTCCGTGGTATTCGGCGTCATCAGCGACAGGTGAGCGAAAGCCGGGCGGTCTCGGCTCTGGCTCGAAGCTCTGTGGGTGGACGTTACCAGTGCCGTGAATATTTTGTCTCGTTATTGTATGCATGGGTGTTTTTCTTTTTGTCTCTGGACGGATGGAAGTGCCTCCTGGTATGTGCGGTTCACGAGTGGCGTTTGTGACCCACGCCGTCTTCCACAAACTTTCATGACTGGCCACCACTTTCGCACGTGTTTCCAGATTCGGCCGGCGAGCGGCGCTGATGCTGTCAGTGCTGCTGCTGCTCCTGGTGAACTACCTGGTGGTGGTGCTGCGCTTCAGCTTCATCGGCGTGTGTGCGCTGCGAGTGGTGCTCGGCTTGGCCAGCTGTGGCATGTACCAGACGGCGTTTGTGTTGGGTAAGCCTTCCGCGGTCTCCGACTGCTCAGGATATGGAGTAAAACACGCCGGTCCTGACTGACAGACAGTGCTACAATAGCAGGCCAACTGGGTGGAAGGAATCGGCAAAAATTATTTGTGGTGTCTTGCATCAGTTTCATACAAAACTACATAGCAGTCTAGGGTGGTAATCCAGTGCAAACATCCTCGGTTTCAATAAGAAATTTCAGCTTCATTGAGACGGAAAACTCGTCCCGTTGTTACACTGGCCAGACATTACCTTGCCGTTGCAGCAACCGGGTCGGTTAGCCGTCCTCTGCCGGTTGTCATGGTTACACTGGCCGGACACCACCGCTGCAGCGACTGGGCTGGTGAGCAGTGCCGTCGTCGATTGCCATGGTTACCAGACGCGTCTCCACCATTGCAGCGGTGGAGTTGGTGGGGAAGCGGTGGCGCGTGCCATGCGGCACCGTAATCAACTACTTCACCACGGTGGGCGCCCTGGTGGCCGGCGCGCTGGCTTATGCCATCCGCGGCTGGGTGGACCTTCAGCTGGTCTGCACGGCACCGCTGGTGCTTCTGTTGGCTGGCTTCTGGTCAGTACACGGCCGCTGGTCGGTCATTGCACAGTTGTTGACCAGGCCTCAAGCAGTGTGCGGCTACTGGCCAGGCTCTGGTCAGTGCACAGCTGCTGGCTGAGCTCTGGTCAGTGCACAGCTGCTGACTGGGCTCTGGTCAGTGTGCGGCTAATGGCCGGGCTCTGGTCAGTGCACAGCTGCTGGCTGGGCTCTGGTCAGTGTGCGGCTAATGGCCGGGCTCTGGTCAGTGTGCGGCTAATGGCCGGGCTCTGGTCAGTGTGCGGCTGCTGGCTGGACTCTGGTCAGTGTACGGCTGCTGGCTGGGCTCTGGTCAGTGTGCGGCTAATGGCCGGGCTCTGGTCAGTGTGCGGCTAATGGCCGGGCTCTGGTCAGTGTGCGGCTGCTGGCTGGGCTCTGGTCAGTGTGCGGCTAATGGCCGGGCTCTGGTCAGTGTGCGGCTGCTGGCTGGACTCTGGTCAGTGTACGGCTGCTGGCTGGGCTCTGGTCAGTGTGCGGCTGCTGGCTGCGCTCTGGTCGATGTGTGGCTGCTGGCTGGGCTCGGGTCAGTGTGCGTCTGGTGGTTGGGCTCTTATCAGTGCACAGTTGCTGACACAGCTGTGGGCACAGCTGCTGGCTGGGCTCCGGTCAGTGTGCGGCTGCTAGCCGGGCTCTGGTCAGTGCACAACTGCTGGCCAGGCTCTGGTCAGTGCGGGTGCTGGCCGGGCTCTGGTCAGTGCACAGCTGCTGGCCGGGCTCTGGTCAGTGCACAGCTGCTGGCTGGGCTGTGGTCAGTGTGCGGCTGCTGGCGGGGCTCTGGTCAGTGTGCGGCTGCTGGCTGGGCCCTGGTCAGTGTGCGGCTGCTGGCGGGGCTCTGGTCAGTGTGCGGCTGCTGGCTGGGCCCTGGTCAGTGTGCGGCTGCTGGCTGGGCTCTGGTCAGTGTGCGGCTGCTGGCGGGACTCTGGTCAGTGTGCGGCCTCTGGTGGGGCCCTGGTCAGTGCGCGCCTCCCCGTCGGGCTGTGGGAACATGCTGTTAATCTTTTAGCTTCGTGTGGAACGCATGCAACGTATCACCGCCAAGCATTTATTGTTAGAGCGTTACCGTTTTGTTGTTGCTGAAAACTGCGTTGCTGAAAACTGCAAAACTGGATGTACCTGAACCAGCTCGGTCTCCTGTGCACTGTATCCACTCCGTCGTCTAGGACGCTCGGTCCGTTCGTGAGTTACGCTCGGCTGCGGGCCGCTGCGGCACCGCCCCCTGTCGCCACCCGACGCCGCCGTGGCTGCCGCAGGCTGTGCCCGGAGTCGGTGCGCTGGCTGCTGACCCAGGGTCGCACCGAGCAGGCGCAGGCCGCCATCCGCTACATAGCGCAGAAGAACGGCACCACCGTGTCGCCGCACCTGCTGGCCGACTGCGATGACCCCGGTCAGGATGACGACGTAAGTGGCCGAGCGCTGTAGCACCGGACTGGGGATCGGTAGGTTTGGGTTCAATTCCCGCCGCAGGCAATCCTATTTGGCACGACTCTCCTTCAGGCCGCGATGATTACATTCAGAGAAGTAATGTAAGCATATTCATGAACAGCGTGGTCTTTGGGCGAACAAGACAGGGGAGAATGCATAAATACCCGTTTTTGCATGATAGAGGCTTTAATGGCGTTTACACTGGAGATTGATCATACTGGTCATCTCTGCGATGTAGGACTAGACCACAGCCTGATTATTTTGAGGCCATCTCACTCTGGTTAGGCTTCGTTATTTCCGGATACTGATTGATGATTGCGAAGAATGTATATGAGGAACCCACTTCTTTCTGTTCATGCGTGTCATCCTGAAGAACATCTCCCTGTGGTTCCTCCGCCTGTATCCATGTCTGGGTCCCGCTGATCCGAAGCATGACAGCCGTCATCTGTAGTCCACATTCTGCTTGTTTCGATAAGTTTTGCTTCATACACATGGTACACCCCATGATCAAAATGCGAGCCTCAATCCCATGCTATCTGACTTCTCGACTTGGGCGCTACGTGAACGATGCATTCGTTGCGCCCCAAAGCCCAAATCACCACCGTCTAGTCGACTTGTGAATCCTACGATAACCTGCTGGGTCGGCTGTGAGAAGTCCATGACTCCAGCAGAGCCCGGGAGATGCCGCTGTGCTCGGCGGTGGCCACGGGCCTGCGCCGTCGTCGCTCCCTCAGCCGCCCTGTCCCGACTGCTGTCACAGTGCGACCGAGGCCCGTCACACTGCCTTCACAGTGTGTCGGATCCCGTCACACTGCCTTCACAGTGTGTCGGATCCCGTCACACTACCGTCACAATGTGTCAGGTCCCGTCACACTGCCGTCACAGTGTGATCGAGTCCCGTCACACTGCCGTCACAGTGTCTGAGTCCGTCACACTGTCATCACAGTGTGATCGAGTCCCGTCGTACTGCCGTCACAGTGTCTGAGTCCCGTCACATTACCATCACAGTGTCTGAATCCCGTCACACTGCCGTCACAGTGTCTGAGTCCGTCACACTGTCATCACAGCGTGATCGAGTCCCGTCGTACTGCCGTCACAGTGTCTGAGTCCCGTCACATTGTCATCACGGTGTCTGAATCCCGTCACACTGCCGTCACAGTGTCTGGGTCCCGTCACACTGCCGTCACAGTGTGTCCGCGTCCTGCCGCGCTCCCGCGGTGGCCGGCTAGTGTCCGGCTCCTCACGACGCACTCGCTGCTCACAGGACGACAGCAGCGACTCGGAACCGGTGGTGGTGGTGCCGGCCGCGCCCAGCGAGACCTTCATCGACTGTATGCGCAGCCGCGTGCTCCGGGTCCGCCTCTGTCTAGCCCTGCTCGGATGGTG
Source organism: Pollicipes pollicipes (assembly GCF_011947565.3). Taxonomy (NCBI): domain Eukaryota; kingdom Metazoa; phylum Arthropoda; class Thecostraca; order Pollicipedomorpha; family Pollicipedidae; genus Pollicipes; species Pollicipes pollicipes. The sequence goes on along the minus strand of NW_023596576.1, from coordinate 58,455,994 downwards.
GGTACTCGGAGGTCCTGGGGTGGTGTCAGTCACGTGCTCAGGGTCCGCCTCTGTCTGGCCCTGCTCGGGTGGTGGGTACTCGGAGGTCCTGGGGTGGTGTCATTCACGCGCTCCGGGTCCGCTTCTGTCTGGCCCTGCTCGGGTGGTGGGTACTCGGAGGTCCTGGGGTGGTGTCACTCACGCGCTCCGGGTCCGCCTCTGTGTGGCCCTGTTCGGGTGGTGGGTACTCGGAGGTCCTGGGGTGGTGTCAGTCACGCGCTCCGGGTCCGCCTCTGTCTAGCCCTGCTCGGATAGTGGGTACTCGGAGGTCCTGGGGTGGTGTCACTCACGTGCTCAGGGTCCGCCTCTGTCTAGCCCTGCTCGGATGGTGGGTACTCGGAGGTCCTGGGGTGGTGTCACTCACGCGCTCAGGGTCCGCCTCTGTCTGGCTCTCCTCGGATGGTGGGTACTCGGAGGTTCTGGGGTGGTGTCACTCACGCGCTCAGGGTCCGCCTCTGTCCGGCCCTGCCCGGATGGTGGGTACTCGGAGGTCCTGGGGTGGTGTCAGTCACGTGCTCAGGGTCTGCCTCTGTCTGGCCCTGCTCGGGTGGTGGGTACGCCGGAAACCAGGGGAGCACGAGTGTCCCCAGAAGAGGAGAATGGGAGATATGTCAGCCTCGTAGTGGAAGTCGCCGCTGTCCGTCTTGATTCGGCCGGTGCGCTCTTGTGGATCTCCGTTGGTGCTGGAATGTAGACATGTGCCCACTAGGTGATGTGCAGGACACCCCGTGCGGGTAGCTCCGCATGATGCGGGGCCCGCGAAAAGCTGTTGCCAGTGTCTAGCTGATATTTCTAAACGCGACGAGGATGATGCTCATTTTAGCAGAACGCCATTGCCCTTTTATCTTTGTCAGGGGCTGTTGGCATATGTTCTATATTTATGGTAGAAGCTGACTTTATTCATTGACGGCCCGCCTCCATACGTGCCAGGTTTGCGGTGAACTTCGCCTTTTATGGCATGGTGATTGATCTGCCGAATCTGCCCGGCGACTTCTTCACCAACTTCTTCGTCACCACCATTGCGGAGATGCCAGGTTCGTTACACATCCGTGCATTGTAATCTCACCAAAAAACAGACGCTGCCCGTCCGTTCTGGATGCCAATGAGGTGTCTTGCAGCATACACTTTTAGTGGTTGTCCACGCATACCGCTGCTGACCCAGTGCACATTGTGTTTTGCTTATGTCGATTATTGCAGAAAGTGCGGCAAAGTCCATGTCAGCAATGGTTGTGCGTGATGGCACTCGTGGAAGAACAGCTTTCGCCTTTATTGTGGTGCTGATCTCATCAGAGGTGCGCAGTGTAACCCGCCGTGCGTCCCATGTTCTCACCTGCGTTTGACGACCGGTATCACCACTGCGCTGTCTGGACAACGTCGTGGGAATATATCTGCAACTCTACCGGGTCTTGCCACTGTTGGGCCTGGCGTGGTTCGGTATAGCAGCCTAGTGGTCGTTAGATGTACAGGACCCTCTGGCCGGACTGTCACTGCCCATCTGTCTGTCTGCCACCAGGTTACACGTTCTGCTGGGTAGGCATGGACCGGCTGGGCCGGCGCGCCACATTCGTCTCGGCCAACGTGCTGTGCGGCGTGTCGCTCATCACCGCAGGACTCATTCCCAACTGTGAGTGGTTCCCGCCTGACTCGTCCCCAACTGTCAGCGATCCCTGTCTAACTCATCCCCAAATGTGGGCGATCCAGATGGACCGATTTCCAACTGTGAGTGGTCTCCGACGGACTCAACTATGAGTGACCTCAATACTCATCTTCATCTGTGAGTGGTCTCTGTCGGACTCGTCCCCAACTGTGAGTGGTCCCCATTGGACGCATCCCCAACTGTGAGTGGCCCTTGCCGGACTCATCCCCAGCTGTGAGTGGCCCCGTCGGTGTCATCCCCCATTGTGAGTGGTCTCCGTCGGTGTCATCCCCAAATGTGAGTGGTATCCGTCGGCGTCATCCCCAAATGTGAGTGGTATCCGTCGGCGTCATCCCCAAATGTGAGTGGTATCCGTCGGCGTCATCCCCAATTGTGGGTGGACTCCGCCGGCGTCATCCCCAATTGTGAGTGGTCTCCGCTGGTGTCATCCCCAATTGTGAGTGGTATCCGTCGGCGTCATCCCCAAATGTGAGTAGTATCCGTCGGCGTCATCCCCAAATGTGAGTGGTATCCGCCGGTATCATCCCCAATTGAGTGGCCTCCGCCGGTGTCATCCCCAGTTGTGAGTGGTCTCCGCCGGTGTCATCCCCAAATGTGAATGGTATCCGTCGGTGTCATCCCCCATTGTGTGTGGGCGCCGTCGTTGTCATCCCCAGTTATGCGAATGGTCAACGCCGGAGCTGCGGACCATTTAGCTGATTGGTATTGGCTACCCGGGCAGTAGTGGTCGCCCACGGGTTACTCATTATTTCGCGAGCTGTGCTGTTGACGTCTTGGACGCGGTCTCCGCGCGATAGCGGCGTCCGAAGGCCACCGTCCATGACGTGGCCGCAGCGGCGCCTCCCCCCCCCCCCCCCCTCCCTCCTGCCGGAACAACCCGGTGACCGCCGCCCCGGCCGCAGCGATGCCGATCCCGAACGCCGTGATGCTGATGCTGGGTAAGAGCGGCGCCGCCGGCGCGTTCGCCGTCATCTACATCTACACGTCTGAGCTGTTCCCCACGTCGGCGCGCAACACGGCCGTCGGCGTGTGCTCGATGACGGGCCGGGTGGCGGCCATGCTGGCGCCGCAGCTGGCCGTGCTGGTGAGTGCGCGGACGCCGGCCAGCGGGCGCTGTTCCCATCTGTGCCGGTGAGACGGTCGGGGCTGCGGCCGTGCCGCCGAGCGCAGGCGCACGCATCCGTGGTGCGCAGGCGCCGGTCCTAGTTTAGCTGCTGTGTCTCGCATGTAGTCGCAGCCCGTACGGTGTGTTCTGTACTGGCGATGCCGGTTGTCACACTGCTGTCCCGGCGGCTGGGCGGTTACTGGAGCCACGTGTCCCGCGTCCACGCTGCGACCTCATCGGCGGCGGCGCGTCCCGTGTGTGTGTGAGCCGCCACGCTCCCTGGGCGTCTGACCGACCGGCGCTGACCGCGGCTCGCCAGGCCATCTACGGCGAGAGCATCCCGCTGCTGGTGATCGGCGGCGTGGTGATCGTGTCCGGCCTGTGCACGCTCTGCCTGCCCGAGACGCTCGGCATGCCGCTACCGGAGACCATGCAGGACGCCGTCGGCGACCACCGGTACGACTGGGCCGGAGCGACGGCCGGAGGCAGGGGGGAGGGGGGACGGGAGTGATGTGTAATATGGCCGGATGGGTGGGAGCGGCGACGGGTGGCGGGTGTTTCCTGTGACTATGTTCCGGGAACGAAACGGCACCAAGGTAACAAGGTGGTCGTCAGAGTCTAACATTTTGGTCGTAAAGTGCATTTACTTAGGTGTTGATACTTCTCCATTAACCGGGGTGCCGGTAGCATAGCGGCTACACTGCGCGTCTGGAAAACCAGAGGTGCGGGGTTCGATTTCCCGCGGTGCCCGCCCTTCCTGCCAGGGTGAGAGGCAGGCGACGCCATATAGCCTCAGCAGCTAAGTGCGTCGTAAAGCCCAAATGACAGACATTCTCCAGTAACCATTAAGAAACTGGGTTGCGATATGGCTGTAAAATTGAACTATGAAACATGCCGTGGCGGTGAGTTGCTGAATGGTGTGCTATAGTGCGGGCAAACACGTTGAATGGGCATTTGTCATTGTTGGCTATTGATTAGCACTGCTGACAACCCAGATCGACGTGAAGCGTTGGTGTGCTCAGGTCGGACGACGAAGCTGTGGGCGTGGCTCCTCCAGCTGACGGCCGGGAGGGACCCCTCTAGCCGTGCGGTCCGACGCCACGCGGCCGGCCGGGCGGCGGGCCCGCCTGGGCAGCCAGCCGCCGGCGGGACGGCCCGGACTGGCAGCGCTCCGCGGGCCTTCTGATGCGGTCTCGGCAGGAGTGAAGGCGGCGCTGCTGGGCGGGCGACGCCTGGTCCTGCTACCTATCACCGTCCGTGCCTTCATTCAGAAGCGATCGTGTTCATACTGCACCATGGGCGAAGGAGTGGGGCTACGGTTTACTGACATTGGCTCATCATTATGCTAGTGTCTGTTGTAATTATGTAGGCGTGTGCAGTACTATGTGGACCATATTTATGCGTGTGCAGTACTATGTGGACCATATTTATGCGTGTGCCTACCAGAGCTAGTCAGTTCCGGTCTGTTGCACGGAATTATGCTGCGACAACTTAGCATTCTCATAAGTTGTGCCGGCGTAGAAGAGACGCCATAAAAGCGTTTTTAGTTGTAACGACTCATTAGCTGCTTTTCGTCCATGACAACGTGCTTGGTTTAGCTCTAAATGCTGTGTTGCATTTCGGGCACGCTTGCCGGTTTATATCCGCTGTTGCGGTTTAGTGGTATTGTGGTTTTAGGTTCGAAAAATCGACGGCAACGCCGTGATGACAGGCAATATGATTTGTTGCTGATGGCGAAACTCTACAGGTATGCACAGATAACATTCCCTGACCGTGCAGCAGCACAGCGCCGCACATGGTACCCGATCTTGTTTTTAACGGGTTGGAGCCCATTCCAGACAGAAAAGATTAGTAATGCACTTCACTCAACATTCCCTTCAATTTTAATGCCGTACAATATTCGCGGCGCAACACTAGTGTGCCTTTCATAGCCATCAGCACATCAGTACGCTTACGTATGTACACATAGCACATAATTCTTGGGTACCCCTGTGTCTGCCACGTCGACCGGTTTGGCTGTTGGGCCGTACTTGGAGGAGGACCTGTGACGAACTCTTCGCTTTACAAGGATGTAGATTTGAGCCAATCCGTACCATGCTTACGACGTGTTATCGTCCTCTACGAGGTTACCGCTTTGCTACGTGCTTGTGTAGCAATTGCATCGCTTTAATACAGAGCTCCGTCATGACTCGCAGACTTCTGTCATATGTGCAGGGGCCTACATGGTGAATAAAGAGAGCGTGGAGCGAGGCTAACCACGAGTATCAGACATTGCGGAAGGATCCTACCCACGGGCATTGGACAGTGCGGAGGGATCCTACCCACGAGCACCAGACAGCGCAGAGGGAAACTAACCACAAGTATCAGACATCGCGGAGGGATTATACCCACGAGCATTAGACAGTGCGGAGGGATCCTACCCACATGTAGAGAGATGCTAGCCACGAGCATCAAACGACGCGAGACATCCTAACTACCTGCATCAGGCAGTACAGAGGGACCATAACCACGAGCATCTGGCAATGCAAAAAGCTGCCAACTGTATCGGAAAACGTGAAGGGGACCCGAACACCGCTCACAAATACCGGACAATGCGGAGGGATTATACCCACGAGTATCGGACAATACGGAGAGGTCCTAACCACAAATGGCGCCAGTCAGCACAAGCACGTCACCATCCCTGCGTCATTCCCCAGTACCGGGCCATTCCCGGTTGGGAAGACACCATTAGCGGGGGTCAGATTGCTGAGCCCACGGTGGTTGCCGCGGCTGGTTTCGGCCTCGGAATACCACACGGCTCGCCACTGTTATCGCTACATCGCTCGTCACACAACATGACAAGCACATACATTTTTAGCGCAGTGTAATATCGTTAATACTGGGTTATTCTCCTCTGGAATGCTTTCACGTTTGGTGGTTCGTAATTTCTCTCTTTCGCGGCACGCATAAAAAACTGCCAACCACACGAATTTTGCGTGCGTTCCTTCAGACATGGCAAGGAATGCAATCTCGCAATGTAAATACATATATTTCACGAGCAAACACAACAACAAACTTCAGCAAAACAATCGCATTTCACCGACTGGTCGCAGCTGGCAATGCCACTGCTGACTCACCGGTAGAAGTCTGCGAAGAGCCGGAAGGCTTGGACCCTTCGTGGGTCTTGATGTGCTTTTTGCACGCAGACATTTCTGGGTAGGACTTTGTACAGAAAGGGCACTGGTAGGGTCTGTTGCCATAGTGGCGGTTCAAGTGCTCAGTCAGCGCCTGCTGTCGCGGAAATGACTTGCCGCACTCGTCGCACTTGAAAGGCTTGTCTTGCATGTGGCTGCGACGGTGCCGCTTCAGATCATTCAGCACGTTGAACGCCATCGGACACTTCTCGCACTGAAAGCCCTTCTTTCCCTCGTGCCGCAGCGTGTGCATCTTCAGCTGCACCTTCTGCCGGAAGCTCTTGCCGCACAAGTCGCAGAGGTGGCGCCTGATGTCGGCGTGCGTCTCGCGATGCGCGTTCAGCGCGCCCAGCTGCACGAAACGTGACGCGCAGATGTCGCACTGGTACGGCCGCTCGCCGGAATGCACCCGCCCGTGGATCTGCAGGGACTTCTTCTCGCGGAAACGTTTGTTGCACACAGTGCACTCAAATGGGCGGTCATCAGTGTGCGTCTTCATATGGCGATTCAGATTGCTGAACGTCGTGAATTCCCTGCCACACTCCTTGCACTTGTTTTGGCATGGTACACCATGACACTGCATGTGGGTGCGGAGGTGTGCCCTGGAGTGACATGATTCACCACACTTCTGGCAAGCAAATGATCTACTGTGAATTGCAAAGTGGTAGTAAAAAGATCCAATGCTTGGGTAGCTTTTCTGGCAAACATTGCAGCAATACACATGGCAATCACTACCCTTTGCTTCAGGATCTCTTGCCTGCTTTGTGAAGAAGTTAAGGACTGCAGCACCTCTTTTGTTTTTGGCAATAGTTAGATATTTGCGGAGATCAACTGAGCTTCCTGCAACATTCTCATCCTCTGCAACTGGCCCAACATTGTTTGACACATTGTTCCCCAGTGCTGGAGGAACAGGTATTTCTATATCATCCACACCAAATCCTTCACTTTCTTCTGCAGTGAATGGTACCTCTGGCAATGGCAATGGATCATCTCCATCAACATGATCACCTCTTTGTACATCCAAGGTCTCTTCAATAGCTAGGGTGTTCACAGTCATGGTTGGGCTCCCTGATGGTATTGGTACAGCACCCCGAAGTCCTAACCCAGAGGTAAATGTGTTACTGGGATCAACCACCACAGATAGGGAATGCTGTCCATCACTCGCAGCAGTCATAGTTGGCTGACTGACAAGATAATGATCAAGCAAATCTGTTCCAATGGCATTCGTATCAGCCTGCTTCTGCTCCAAATCAAACAAAGCGGTGTGGTTGGCATCATCCTGGTTCTGCTGAAAAACTTTGACTCCTTGAGATCTTGTGTGTCGAGGATGGTGAGAATGGCTTACTGAATTGGAGTGGTATGTTGAGGTGTGTTGCAGAATGGGTCTTTGATACTGGGGAAGATGGCTGCTACAAAGCTTGAACTGCTCTTGTGCAATCAAGTTCTCCCGCTCAGACAGTTGTGATGCAAGAGCAGTAATGTCATCTGCTGAGCTGTTCACAACATCTTGCAGATTTTCAGATACAACATTCCAGTACTGGACAGCCTTTAGTTTGTCTTCAGTGGACATGGACTGAACTAATGCAATGGCTTCCTTGATCTTCCCTTGAAAGCATGCCAACGTGCTGGTGATAGACAGGTCATTCTCAGCACTCTCCATGTTCATCTACCAATGGAGTTTCGCTGCAGCATAGAGTATTATAAGATCATAGCAAATAGCGTTGCTACCTCACACATACACCACACCTCGCGATCGCTGCAAATGTCAATACGCCTGCCATTCCCCAGCCTTCTCGGTGCCGTGGCTACACCTGAATGAGCATGAAGCTTAACTAAATCACTTATGTCTTGTGACGCTTGCTAGCGTCTTCCAGTCAGCTCTTGACCGATTAACAACTCACTTTCCAAAGTCCATCCTCCCTCCGCACCACCACCGACACCGCATCCCACCCCCGTGTACCCCTTGTGTACATTAGTTTGCCATTGGTTCCTTTTTAGTTTACAACCTTCTCCACCAGGGACATAAAGTGGTAGTTTATATTTTATCTAAAATATTACCAAATTAATATAAAAACAGGAAAAATCCGATAGAAATAATTTTTAAGTACTTTTTCTCTGGCTTTTCTGTGAGCGAACATAAAAAGCCCGGCGACAAGTTTTGTCGGAGGCTATAGTTTTATAAATTTGTATGAGGTCTTCTTTCTTTAGGCACCCAAATCCCCGATAAACGCGGTTTGTAAACAAGGAAATCCGGCGGGTGTGTTGTTTTTGCGCTGGATCGAGGGAGCGGGGGGCCAGTGTGGTGTGTTTTTAGTTTTATTTTATGAGTGGTTGACGGCCCGAATCTACATGACTTACGGTAAGTACCCATACGACTCAAAAACTGCAAAGATTGATAACAAATATCACCAAGTAGTGAGCGAATTAAGAATTGAGCGTGGTCCCTTTTATTGGTAATCCCAAACCCGAATGGTTCCGCCGGATTTTGTCCCACGTACCTGATTTTGTGTGCAGCTTGGACTGCGTCACTCCCCTGGCACTTGATCGATTTGACCATTGTGATGACCATTTTTAAGCCCTATGCGTTCAGGATGTAGATGAGTCATAGGTGGGAAAGCCAGTGACTGAGGTTTGGGATAGTTCAAGGGTTGAGAAGAGGATTGTGATATTCTAAGCTCATGTTGCCCTTACTTTGCTCTAAAATCACAAGAATGAGCACAATTGTTCATTACATTGTTGTTTTATTGTTCTTATTGCTTATTGTTCTTACAATGTTGCCCTTTATGTTACCTACAGGTGAAGGAGCATGCGGTCCATTGTAGAGGCTGTTAATTGAAGATTTTTGTGTTCAAAATAAAACAGCTGTAAGGATGCCTCCGATCAATGCCCTATTCTTGGTTATGTGTCTTGCTGGTGGACAAGGTATGCTCTATTTTTTGTATTTGCTTACCTAGTATTTTCTGTGACAAGGGGTGTAAGGCTGTTGCAACTGCCTTGGCTGTCAAAAAAATGGTGAATTTGTTGAATGCCTTGCTCTTAATCTTGCCTTTTAGCTTCATGTGAATTTGTTAAGGTTTCAGTATTCTGGGATTTTGATCTTCTATCTGGTGATATATTTATGATAACATGATAGGATGTTACTTGGGAACAAGTCTTTTAAATACTTATGTGATATTTATGGTTACAAAGATGGAATATAAAGCATATTAGGATAGTTCTTGTGGTTGCTTTTTAAGAATGGAGTTTTTGGTAGTATTATGGGTGTCAGAATCTCATGTTGTTAAAATTGTGTTTGTGAGGTGTAATTTTCAGATGATGCTTTATTTTCCTAGCTGTGCTGGTCAAAAACTTGTAGATTGTTGTGTCCTCAGGCTCTCACCTACCACGCCTGAGGTATCATCAACTCATGCATGCTTCTGAGCTCAGTCACACAATAGTGAAGCGGGGCATCAACAGCAGTCCTCATCCATTCAACAAAATAAAAGAGGTTACATTCAAGACTCTTGGGAGGTAAGCATGGATTTAAAATACTATGAAATATTTTTGCACATTTTATATCACCATGTTCAGTGTAGAGTGCCTGTTGCCTGCACAACATATTGTGTAAGCATTCTATGTTGGAAAATTATTTTCCACTGTGGATTAGACTGCAAAAACATGCGCTTATGATACATCTGACAGAGCAGATAAATCTCTTGCCATCAATTTTAGCACACATCATGAATCTGCAGTGCAGAATGCCTTGTCATAAATCTGAGAGCTGGATGTCTAGAGTTCAGAACTCAGTTGGCACAGATTTTGGTGTAAAGACAGCCAAAAGACAGCCAATGTTTTGAGCCATTGTGGTGCTGCAAAGGTAATGTCTGGCAAGAATGCTCTGAAAACATTCCATGGCTTTCAACTGGTTGCCAATGTTTTCAGGGAGTTCAGGCTTGTGCTCACACCACGGAAGCACCTCCTGCACAGCCAGTTCAAAGCATATGAAGTTGATGAGAATGGAGCAGAGAAGCTTCATCACCTGGGTGAGTCCTTCCAACCCAGATGACAAATGACATGTCCACATCTCACACACAATGCACACTTAGAGATCAGCCATGATGTCCCCTTGCGGAGCGGATGGATCGACGATGCTAACATCTCATGCATGATGCACACCCACAGACCAGCCATGGCTTCCCCCTGTGGAGCGTGCGGACCGACGATGCCGACATCTCACGCACGATACACACCCACAGACCAGCCATGGCTCCCCCCTGTGGAGCGTGCGGACCGACGATGCCGACATCTCACGCACGATACACACGCACAGTCCAGCCATGACGTCCCCCTGTGGAGCGTGCGGACCGACGATGCCGACATCTCACGCACGATACACACGCACAGACCAGCCATGACGTCCCCCTGTGGAGCGGATGGGCCGACGCCGCCGCGTGGTCCCCAGATCCGGAAGACTCGGAGCTGTACGAGGGGCGCGTGTTCGGCGAGACCGAATCGGATGCCAGCGTACAGCTGGAGAACGGCGTGATGACGGCCACCGTTCGCACCAAGGAAGACACCTATCACATCGAGGTGAGCGTGCAGCCAAGGATGGCGAGGTGAGCGTGCAGCCAGAGATGGCGAGGTGGGCGTGCAGCCAAGGACAACGAGGTGAGCGTGCAGCCAAGGATGGCAAGGTAAGCGCGTGTTCAGGGAAGACGCGTGTGCCAGCGAGGTGAGTGTGCATCCAGAATCGACGCCCATTGCATCGAGGTGAAGGTACAGCCAGATACGGCACCTATTTGCCGCGGTGAGCGTGCATCCAGAATCGAAGCTCATTGCATCGAGGTGAAGGTGCAGCCAGATACGGCGCCTATTTGTCAAGGCGAGAGCGCGTCCAGCGATGACGATGTTCGCGCGTACAAGGAAGAGGTATGTCACGTGTTACGTGTGAGCTTGCACCCACCAATCTCCCACTACGTTGCAGTAATAGTAAACCTGTGGATGTATGTGACTTGTTCACCACGTGTATTGAGTGCGGACCAAGTGGCACGTCCACCACATGGAGATATATTTGAAACCACCTATCAATGCTATTAGAAAACCAGGGCGCCACTTCCAGGTTAGGGTGTAACCACGGTAACCAGACCAAGTTAAGGATGGAAGCGAATACGAACACACCAAATTTCGCAGCTGTGAGCATGCTTCTGGATTTCATGCAAACAATCAAATTATACAGACAATATATTATTTCGTCCATGGAGTAACTCCACGGATGAAATAATTGTTCGGACTACCATTCTCGTCTGGTTTGTAAGTATGTACGCAACGCATCAAGGTAGTAGCACAGTAGACGAGGACGATAGTCGGAACAATTTTTCCGTGTGTGATACTAATGGCTCGCCGCAATCCTTCCGTAACACAGATTCTGATTGCCGCCGCAACATTCTTACGTCTTCATTCGCGCACTTCGTGTTGGCCGAGCCGAACGCTCGAGTAGGCCCTTAGTCCGCCCAGTGGTGCGCGCACCCGTGCCAGCCAGCTCGGGTCTCGGTTCCGCGCGCGCTGGCAGCCGCTTTCGCCGGCGACCGCCGCTCCGTCGCGCGCGCCGTCGCCCCTGACCACCGCCGCGCGCCGCCGCAGCCGGCCTGGCGCCACATGGACGACCCGGAGCGCAGCCGCATGATCACGTACCGCGGCTCGGACGTGGAGGAGCCGGAGACGCCTGCGTCGCACCTGCCGCCCACTTCCCACTGCGCCTACGTCCGCGAGGACGGCAACGCCACCGGTGAGGCCGACGACGCCGGCGGCGGCCCCGCCCGCCGCCGAGGCGCCCGTCTGTCGGCAGGGGGTTAGGTGCGCTTGTCTTCATTCAAGGGGTGGACGGTCCGTTCGGACCAGCCGATGACCCGAGATTTGTTGGCGAGGCACAGCCAATTCCTGGGATTGGGGAAGGCACTCACAATGTACCTTGTGTTCTTGTTGAAACTCGCTGCAGCACCCAGTTTTGGTATGAGGAACGGTTCATGTGTAACTCCGCCGCATGGTTACGTGGGCTCAGCTGGAGTGCGGCGCGTGTCTAAGCCCATACGGTTATGCCAGGCCCCGAGTGGAGTAAGGAGGACGGGCCGCATGTGAGGGCCAAGCGGCAGACGACAGAGGCTTACACGTTCAACATGCTGAAGACAAGGTGCCCGCTCCTGCTGGTGGCGGACTACAGGTTCTACAAGGACATGGGTGGAAGCAGCACAAAGACCACCATCAACTACCTGGTATAATGCTCAAGCATGGGCCGCACGTCCGGCGCCAAACACACCACCCGCTGTCGCTCACGTGCTAGCTGACGGGCTTGGCATGCTTTTCTCTGAAGCCTGCTGTCCACATGCATGTTTAACGCTGTGATACCGGCGTCGCTGCCAGAGCGTTGCATCATGTGGAGCGTGCTGCTTCTCCCTCCAGGCCTTCCTGTAGATGTGGAGCGGACGGGCATCCATGCTGCCAGAGCGTTGCATCATGTGGGGCGTGCTGTGCCTCACTGCACACCTTCCTGTGGGTGTGGAGCGAACGGGATCCTTCCGTGCTGCCAGAGCGTTGCATCATGTGGAGCGTGCTTCCTCTCCCTCTTCTTCCAGGCCTTCCCGTGGGTGTGGAGCGAACGGGATCCTTCCGTGCTGCCAGAGCGTTGCATCATGTGGAGCGCGCTTCCTCTCCCTCTTCTTCCAGGCCATCCCGTGGGTGTGGAGCGGACGGGATCCTTCCGTGCATCCTTTCCTATGACCATCTCCGACGTCTGCTGAGATTCATCTCCGCACTGGTGCGTTGCGCTGGGAGATAGGTAACTATTGAATATTGTTGTTCACGCCATTAAGTGGGTGATCACCTGAGCTGATCCGGTGAAGATAGCTTCGGCACATTTGCGCCACAGCAAAGCTTTAAACTCGTTCAGATGAATGCTTTGTTTTCGCCGGATGTAACCGACGTAAAGTTGTCGACATTTACAGAGGTGACGATCGCATGCGCCGTGAAATGATACGAAAATAGGTAAAATAAACCGGGACGTTAAAATGACTGGAGGGGAAAAGAAATAACCAAAATGAATAGACCTCTGATGATACGTGAACATGAACAAAGGAAACATCACATGGAACAGCATCCTCTCCAGCCCCTCCCCGGTGCCACACTGAAATGCTTACGTACCTCGATTTAGTGAAGGCTTTTTTTTAATGCTTGTCGTGACATGCGTATGCATGACAGACCTGCCGAAGTACCTGAATTTCGTTCACAAGATGCAATGCATGTTTGAGTTTTATTTTGCGTAAGAGCGGTGACCCCAATGACGCGTTTGCGCGGCTGCCGCACAGCGGCGTGACCTGACCCGACTCCTGCAGATCAGCTTGATCGACCGCGTGGACAAGATCTACCGTGAGACGGTGTGGGCCGACCGGGCCGGCGACCACGGCCTCTCGGCCATGGGCTTCGTCATCAAGAAGATCCTGGTGCACAACGCGCACACGCCTGTCACGCGCGGCCAGGAGCACTACAACATGGACACGGGCAGCTGGGACGTGCGCCACCTGCTGGAGGTGGGAATGGGGGCCTGGTCAGCGGCCTGGCAGCACGCCCGGGTGGCCGGGATGATCACCGGTCCGGGCAGCTGTCGACCTGTACGGCTGGTTTTATTAGCGACGCGTGGATGCTTGCTGACTTGTTTTGTTAGGTGTAACTGAAGGCTTGACGTGTCTGTTGTTTTGAAAAAAGGCAGCAGTCGCCTAATGTCATGATTTTTAAAATAGTTCCAGTAGCTTTTTCGACAAGATTGGTTTACACTTCCCAACGCATCACTATAGCTTTGCAACCCGACTCAATGAGCGGAAAATTGTGCGGAAAGGGGCTAGTAGATAAGAGACAGTTACAGTACTGATGGCGTATTGAAAGCGTATCCGCACTGAACCAAAGTCTCGCAGGCCGCGGAGGTTCGTCTTGCCGTGACTGGCTGAGGGGTGGGTAGCAGTCTCGTTTGACTCTCCTTCTCTGGCGGACCAGACGCAACGACTCCATGAGCTCTGTTGTCACATCCAGCGAACGACAGCGAGCGACCCGGTGACATAGGTGACGGTCACCGACTGACTGTTGTGAGGACTGACGACGGGATGCTGAACAGCAGCGGCTCATGTGAGGCGTTTTGTTTTTGTCAGAAAAATGCTATACTCGTTTTGCTTCTGCTTTTGCAGTTATCTGTTTGCCGAACGGTTGCAGGTTTTGTGTTTTTAGCGCGGGTCATCGCGTAACCTACCTGCGCCTTAGTTGTTTTCTCGTGTGTTATTTAATCACAGATGTGTTTCTCCATTCGCATAGTACGTGTGTATAGAATGCCGCCCAAAACATGCCGGTGTGCGCCTGGCTGGGCTGCGTCACCTTCCCCAGCCTGTGACCTGAGGCCGCCCCTCGGCCGGGCGGCCGACTCCGACGCTGATCGCGCCGCCGCCGCCGCCGCAGGTGTTCAGCCGCGAGCCCTCGCACGAGGACTTCTGCCTGGCGCACCTCTTCACCGACATCCGGTTCGACGGCGGTATCCTGGGGCTGGCGTACGTCGGCTCGCCGCGGCGCAACTCGGTCGGCGGCATCTGCACGCCCGGTACGAGGGCCAGTCGGCTGCCGTCGACCTTCCTCACGGGCGTGCGCTCTCGGCGCTCGGCCGGCGACGGGATGTGACCGGCTTTTGGACGGGATTCGGGACCTTTTCTCACCTTAGACACAGGGCCTCAGACACAAAACATGGTCGCAGCTTCGTCTGGTCTATACAGGCTCCAGTGTCATTGATCGCGTCCGCCTGTGCGCTTTGCATGTCTGCTTGGCATGGGTTGTCTTATGTAACTGCATTTGACCTGGTAAGCCCCGTGCTGCATTTGCTTGCCCCTGAAATGTTTTCTGCTGTTTCAGAATACTTTAAGAACGGCTTTACGCTGTACCTGAACTCGGGCCTGAGCTCGTCGCGGAACCATTACGGCCAGCGGGTCATCACCCGGTCAGTCTGCCGCTGGCCGCCACCGTCACTGGACACGCCCCAGACTAATGTACCGCATCATTGGGCTGGCGGTCACTGGGTCACGGGACTGTTCCTCCTTGTACAGCAGCTGGGTCCCACTGTCCTCCCTAAGCCCCCCCCCCCCCGGTCCGCCCTTTTCCGGCGATCGGATGGGACCTGACCGATTGTGTCTGCCTGGTGTCTGCCTATGACTCGTCTCTGATGGTTGACCCGGTGACCTCCGTACAAAACCATGTCCCGGTAGTCAGTCAGTCAGTCAGTCAGTCAGTCGGTCAGTCGGTCAGTCAGTCAGTCAGTCAGTCAGTCAGTCAGTCAGTCAGTCAGTCAGTCAGTCAGTCAGTCAGTCAGTCAGTCAGTCAGTCAGTCAGTCAGTCAGTCAGTCAGTCAGTCAGTCAGTCAGTCAGTCAGTCAGTCAGGCAGTCAGTCAGTCAGTCTATCGTTCCCCGTGCGCTCGGCCTGGCGACCACTGGGCCACGATGGGACGCCGTTGTCCGCGGCGGGGGCCGTGCTGAGCTGCATGACCTGGGACCCGTCCCCTCCGGCCGAACTCACCAGCAGCCATCTTGACCGACAGCGAGGCTGACCTGGTGACGGCCCACGAGTTCGGCCACAACTGGGGCAGTGAACATGACCCGGACCTGCCCGAGTGCTCGCCCAGCGCCAACAAGGGCGGCTCCTACCTCATGTACACATACTCCGTGTCCGGCTACGACCTCAACAACAAGGTGCGTACTTCTGCGATCGGCCGCATGCGCCGTTCTCTCGGTTGGGTTTCCTGATGTTTGCCATGTCTGGTGTGTGCGGTATCACCCGTCATGATGCTCTGGACATACACTCGGCCCTTTTTCTCTCTGGTCCTCGGCTCGTTTCCAAACCAACAGTGCTGCGTGATGTTGTGCGTGTCACACTGGCGTCAGGTGAACCATGTCTCGCGCTCCCGCGAATGTCCGACTCAGACTCGTGACCCGGCGGGCTAGAGTCAGACTCGCGACCCGGCGAGTCAGAGTCAGACTGGTGACCCGGCGAGTCAGAGTCAGACTGGTGACCCGGCGAGTCAGAGTCGGACTGGTGACCCAGCGAGTCAGACTCAGACTGGTGACCCGGTGAGTCAGCCAGACTCGTGGGTCGGAGAGTCAGAGTCAGACTCGTGACCGATGAGTCGGAGTCGGGCTCGTGCCTCTCGCGCGCGCCGGCTCAGTGCTCGCCCGCCGCTCCCCCGGCAGCGCTTCTCGCCGTGCTCTCTGCGCTCCATCCGCGCCGTGCTGGTGGCCAAGTCCTCCCGCTGCTTCACCGAGCCGGAGGAGTCGTTCTGCGGCAACCTGCGCGTCGAGGGCGACGAGGAGTGCGACGCCGGCCTGGTGGGCTCCGAGGACGAGGACGCGTGCTGCGACAAAAACTGCCAGCTGCGCCGCAAGCGTGGCGCCGTCTGCAGCGACAAGAACTCGCCCTGCTGCAGCCGCTGTCAGTACCTACAGATGGGCGTCAAGTGCCGGGACGCCAGCCTGCACACGTGCGAGATGGAGGCCAAGTGCAACGGTGAGGCGGGGAACACTGTCCAGGTAGCTCCACGGGCTGGGGTGAAAGGCTGCTGCAAACAATCTCCTGGTGAAGTGCTCATAAATGAATGAATGCTCAGGACAAAGTGTTGGGAGTGGTACCGATTAAACTTTTGGAGTGCGAAGTTAAGTCCTGTACTCAAGGTATTGCAGCCTACCCCGCGTCCTCATCTTAATTTAGGTTAAACAGGTTGTTTTACTAAACGCGGCCCGATCGTCAGCGTGCCCGTGTGTGTGCGTGTATGAATCGGGTGCGTCAGTCACCAGCTCGACACCGTGCGCTTTTCTGAATAAGTCGTGGGCGGGTGTCATTGCAGCTCCTCGTGAACTGCCCGTGCGTCCGCGTCTGTACGTGTCTCCGGGGGGCACTCCCCGTAACGGTCGTGCGGCGCGGACGGCGCCGTGCGCGCGCGCGCCGACGCCCCCGCCCCCGCCCCCGTCTCCGGCCGCGCACCCCGTCTCCCGAGGTGACTGTCGCCGCCGGCCGTGCGCAGGCGCGTCGGCCGAGTGTCCGCCGTCGGCGCCGATGGGCGACGACACCGAGTGCCAGGAGCACGGCGGCCGCTGCCGCGCCGGCAAGTGCGTGGCCTTCTGCGAACTGCAGGACCAGCACAGCTGCATGTGCGACGTCGAGGAGGACGCGTGCAACCTCTGCTGCCGCCGCTCGCTCAACGACACGTGCACGGCCCAGGAGCCGGTGCGCATGCTGTCCGGCGGCACGCCGTGCATGCACGGCTTCTGCACCAACACGGTGAGCGGGCAGGCCGGCCCTCGACGCGCCGCCGACCGGGGCCCGGCGCGGCTGTCGGCGGCGCGGCCGCGGCAAGGCACCGGGGTCAACGGGCGAGGAGTAGCGCATGGTTGCTGTGTGGCGGTCTTGTGTGGACCACCGGGTGAAACAGCTGGGTGTATCATCACCTCTTAACTATCAACGTATGTGTGTCCAGCACGTGTGAACTGAACGCCGGCTAACGTGGCACTGTGGTGACGTGGCGCTGTCAGAATGTGAAACACGATGTTTAACCTGTTGCAGGGTGTTTGCGAGAAAACTGTACAGGACGTGGTGGAGCGATTCTGGGATATCATCGAAGACATCAACATCAATAAGGTATACCGTTCAGTACCTTTCGTGAGTAAAGGGACTGTTTGCAGAATCTGCGCCTATTAGTGTAAAAATATGGTCACTGATGGCAACGGTTTGCCGTCAGTCGCTACCACAGGTCACTAGAAAAGTAATTCTTCGGTAATATACGTTGGAGCCAGTGGCCGGTTGACTCCCGTGACCCCCGACGTGTCGATCCCGTTGACTCCTGCGTTGCTGGTCTCCTTGGCATCAAAAGGCTGGCCCGCCTGCCGCCCGGTCCGAACCCCGACCGTGCTGTGGCCCTGACCGTGGTCCTGACAGCGACCACGGCCTGCACCGCAGGTACTGCGCTTCCTTCGCGACAACATCGTGGGCACCGTGCTGGTGATCAGCATCATCATCTGGGTGCCGGCCTCCTGCATCTTCAGCTATGTGGACGCCAAGCGACGGCGCGCCGAGGAGCAGGAGCTGGAGTGGCAGCGGCGCGATCAGCTGATCCGGCCGGGCGAGAGGCGCGTCGTCTACACGCGCCGCCGGCTGGCCGAGCGCGAGCGCGAGTACGGCGCCACGGCGCGGATGTAGGCCACCGGCGGCCGGGCGCGGAGGGCGCGCGCTCGGCGCCGAGCGAGGCCGACGGGTCCGCGCGCGCGACGGAGGGACGCGGCCGGGAGAAGCCCGGCGGCGGTGTGGAGCCGCCGGTAGGCCCGAGGGGGCGACGCCGCCTCCGCGTCGCGCCCGGAGGTGTGCGGGAGGGTGCCACAGTGGGCCCGGGAGGCAGCAGTGACACAGCGGCGATGGCGTGCAGTGCCGGACGCATGATTTTGGTCAGTTTTTTAGATACTCGTCTGTACTTTTGTGTGCGGAGGAAATGATGTGGGGGGGAGGGGGGGGGGGGGGGGGGGGGTGGAGAGCGCTTGATGACCACAGCAATCGATTCGCCAAAGCTCCCCCGGCAGCATCGTGTATATGTATGCGCGCTTGCTGTGGCGCTGTGCCAGCCACTGTCTGCCAGAGGCGCTGACGACGGGTCTGTCGAAGATGCGTGAGTTTCAGTCGACCCAACCACGAGGCGCGACACCGGGTACGCTTCCGTCTGTATGTGGGTTTACTCAGCAAGCTTCCCCCCCCGCCGTGATTAGTGGACCTTCGCAGATGTTTTGCGTTGGCTCTTGTTGCCATTGTGAGCTGTTTGTGAGTTTACTCAGAAACCGTTACCCCCGCCGTGATTAGTAGACCTTCGTAAGTGTTTCGCGCATGCTCATTTTATCATGAATTATTTCAGTGTTGCCTACCATGTGATACCATGGTTCGACGCACGGCGCTGACGAGGCTAAACGATATCGCAGTCACATACCAGCCGGCTTTGTGTTAGTTTTACGTATTGCTATTATGTTACCAAGCGGTGTGGTCGTTGTACCATTGTTAGGACGTTGTGTCACTGCGAGCGGCGGCGTGCTCGGCCCGGTCCCGCCCGAGCTACGCGGCACCGGTCGGCGCGACCGCCGCGGCGCCACGCCGGCGCTGCCATGAGCAGAGTGCGGCTGCGGCGCTCCCGGGCCGCGGCGCACGCCACCCAGGTGGACGTGATGCTTCAAAAGCCGTGGTCGGCTGCACAGCTAGTCAGCGTGCGCCGATATTGTAGTCAGGATTGGCGCGTCCGTGACATTTCGTCGTGCCGTTCACTGTTGTGGTTGTCGCTCGTGATCCACGTAGATTTGAGTTGCACGGCGCCGCATTTTACATGCGTCGCTGTAGTATATTATATTTTAAAACGCACGGCAGCACTCCGCAGTGGCGGGCGCCCTGCGTTCGCCGAGGTGTCTGCGCGTGTGGGTCTCGGCCGCTTGCTCGCGTTTGACGGCGGCGGTAGTGTTTGTCGGTGGTGTCCGCCCGCGAGCGCGTTTGGCGACCTGCGCCCGCGCCGCCGGCGGACGGGTGATCTCGCAGCCCGCTAGTCACGCGTGACCCCGCCGAGTGGCGCTCAATACAGGCCGGTCGGTGCTGGACGCGTGAGTGTCGGCCCGGGAGCTGTAGATGGGGGCTCCGCGCGGCCCGCCGGTGCAGCCCCGGAGAAGCAGACGGGCGGAGACTGTCTGCCGCACAGGGTGAGGAGGGTGCGAATGCAGTCACGCGGACTCGTGTGACCATCGGACTCGTGTCGCCGGTGCAGCCCCGGAGAAGCTGACGAGCAGAGACTGTCTGCCGCACAGGGTGGGGAAGGTGCGAATGCAGTCACGCGGACTCGTGTGACCATCGGACTTCATGTTGTCGGCGCAGCGTTCTGTGTTGCTCCCAGCTGCACCGCCGGTTGGTGTTTCACCACTCATGACGACCTTAGTGGTGGGAGAAACCCCATGGTATCTCCGGATATCATTGTCCGATCGCTGGCACTCAGTCCTTGATCGATAGCCCTTATCGATGTCACTCAGAACTCGTTGGGATGACAGCTATCACATTGCCAATGATGTGGTGAGGTCGCCAGAATGCCTTTAAAATCGTCAAAAGCCTAAAACAGCTGCGGGTCCCAGAGCACGCGTGATAAGGGTCGTTTGGTTTTGTGGGACAGCAAGAAAAAGTCTGCATCCTTGCGTGTACAAATCTCGTCATGATGTCAGCAATGATCAAGGTATTGTCTTGGTCATTTTCAGTAATGTCAAGTTTGAGTCGCCTAATGGGATGCTTTTATGCCCCTCCAAACGCCATACCAAAGTCATTGGTCAGGAAGTCTGGATTATACCGACTTAGCCAACTCTGTGGGCTGTGCCGACATGGATGGTGCCGTCTGTTATTTGTTACAAGCGCCCGCAGAAATCACTGGTTCCGGATCGCCCGCCCTCGCGCCAAGGACGTGGCCATAGAGGTTAGGGGGCACGGAAATCATGCCCAGCCTCGAAGCCTAGCTGTCAACAAGACTGATATGAAGCGATTTGGCAAGAATACGAAACAGTGATGCAGTGCATGAGCTGCTGGAGGAGCTGACCGAACAGGGCGTATGCGAGAGCATGCGTCTGCCCCCCCCCCGCCGTACTGGCCTGGGCCTCGGGCCCATCTCGAGGAGTCTGAGATGCCGAGTCAGCGCTCTACCACAGGGCAGCCTCCCTCCTTCCCAGCGCCGCCCCTCCTCAGGCCAGCCGCGTCCAGGTGCGGCGTCCGATCGAGCCCGCACCGACTGACCCAGTTGAGGCGAACCCGGTGACTACCGAGCCTCCCCGAGGGGAGGCCCGCTCCACCCGACACAGAGAGCCTCTCTCTCACCCCAGCACGTCGGTGTTGGTTTCCCCTACCCATACTGGCGTCGTAGGACGCCCCGACGTCTGACGCCTCGGCCGCCGGGCCCCGGCATCAGCCCACCCTCCGGGCCAGTCCCTCTTGCGATCAGCGAGCCTGACGCGTTACGCGCTCCCGCCGTCGCCCCGCCCCCGGACCGCCGTTTGAGTGCCCCTCCGCGGGATGGTCTCCCTCCCCTCTCTAAAGGAGACCGCAAAATTCGGTAAATGCCTGCTGCGATGGAGTACACCTCTGGTATAAAATAAGTTATGATAAAAGCAGACCATTGAAAAACACCATTCAAGAGACCCTTTTTGGCGACTCAGATTTTTACAGTTGCTACGTGAATATAAACGGCTGCTACCTTCATACAAATAACCCAGACGAAACCCGCACGGAGACCGTTCGGCTTTGTTTGTCCCAAATAACCTTTGCGTCATCAAGCTAAGCTCATTCCAACCTGCTGGCAGAGAACGTAGAATAAGCACAGTTAGATCTGATTCTTCTTTCTGTGCACTTCAGTCTCACGCTTCCTGTCCTCTCAGGCGATCTTTCTGCTTTACTCATGAGAATCCTGTCGCCTCGAACATGACACAACCAAAGGGGCACGTTCTTCATGCTCACGGACACTCCTGACCTCATATGCACCAACATACGCCCACACATGGCTCACACATACACATCACCACGGAAGCACAGTGACATGCTCTGTTCTAGATCTAACATTGGCAACACCACATATTGCATCACTTTGCACACAAGGGCCACCCTGGCCCGCTTTTTAGTGACCAGTATCCGATTCACATAAATTTAGAAGTCCATTCAGGACAAATAGACTTAAATTTTTTTCAGGTGGACCGTTTGCAAAGCGGACTGGGCATCTTCCAAAAGTTAGACAGAAGGGGCACACATTCCAGGCTCAATCCAGGCCCCCTCACATACCTAAATGGTATTTCGGCCTTAGATCACGTCTGTCCCACACACTCATCATCGGCCAGGGCACTAACATGCGCCCTGGTGGAACGATGTGTCAGCACGTCAGCATGTCAGCTCTGCGACCAGTGATGCAAGTGGGGGAGGGGGGGAGGGTCACAGGGGGTGCGTGTGTCCCTTAGGTTCCGAGGGGCCCTTCGGGCTCAGCGGGACCGGCGATGAGGCCAGATTTGGGGCGCTCTGAAAATTAAAGGAGATATAAGAGCTTACGATGAGCCTACAATGAAACAATGGAGGGACCCTGTGTTATTCAGTGGCTCTAGAATGGAAGGGGGAAGAGCACTCCACCCCACTCCAGCTAAGAGGCCGTCAAAGGGAGTGTTCCATATTTGTATGGGTTTTCGAACTGAAATCACGATCTTGAAGATTATTTAGTGCAGTTTACAGTCTTGTCCTTCTCAGGATTTAAACCCCTCTAGTTTCTGAGCGACGATGATTTGTGCAGACTATTTAAAACACGCCCGCGAAGATGTGCAGACTATTTCGGGGATACTATTTCAAGGTCTTCCAAGCATCCATAACGCCATGGCAACGTCTTCAATTCCTGCCGCTCCGTTTGTCATGCAGCGATCAAGGCCAGGAAAATATAGTTGTTAAGCTCATTTACGATATAGATAAAACGGCCGTCTATAGACTCTCAGTCAATGTTGGGCAAGGTGTGATGAGGTAATCAAGCAATGACCCATCGATAACTATATTTACTTAACAGGGAAACTGTGTTCTCTAGAACAGCCTTCTCCACTTCAGAGAGACCAGTAGTTATAAGTGATATTTTTCATCATATCTGATACTTTCTTAAATATCTCCAAATGTGGAACATTCCCTTAAAGCCAAACTGGAGTTTCTGTGCCAATCCCTGGGCCACTTGCTGCGATAAAGGATCTTGTCGGATCTCCTAAGGAACACCATGTCGGATCTCCTAGGCAAGATGCAGACGTTCATTCTTCAAGATCTGGACGATCACCCTAAGCATGACCCGACATGGGACAAGGCGCTGTCAGCATTCATGACTGACTGGTGCGCCGCACAGTCCGCAGGACTACGTCGAGCAAAATTGAGCGCTGGGTCGCGGAACATGTCATGTCAAGTTGAGGTCATGGAACGGCAAGTTGGGCAGTTACACAGACAACACATCATGTAAATGTTCTCATGCAGGCTGTTTTCTCTCAGTTCAGTGTCATGATCATTGCATGTTCATCAGATGTCTTGTCGTGGAAATATCCCGGCCTCTCGGTAAATGCCTATAGCTGCAAGCTTAGGCTTACTGGGGCTTTACTATCTGAGGCCTTTCCAGTCGTTCCAAATAAAGAGCTTGAGGTGATGGCACGCATTTAAGTCTAAACATGCTTGGGGAAATGTGCAAGATATCTGGTGCGTGCATGTATTGAAGAATACATGCACACAGGAATGGTGCGCACAGGAACCCACAATGTTTGTCTTGGGGCACCCAGCCGCTCCCTGCACGCCTGTACCGGGTGCCGGCCCGGCTCGGGCTGTTGCTGTGCGTAGGGCTGGAAAGGAGTCCGATTTAGCGCTCCGTAGTCTTCGTCTTCGTTGTGGCTATGGAAGCAGTGGGGAAGGGTGAGGGCTTGATACGATAACGTGTGACGATGGTGTGTTGTATTTGGTGGTTTTACGATGACGATGTGTTCGCCTACGGACGGGAGGCTGCACGCTGTGCTTGGTGCAGTCTCCTTTTTGGCTGCATAAATCACTTGGACAGCTTGTGACTGTTATTTTATTGTGTCTGTGAGAAGCCCTTTGGACGGAATGTGTTATGTCTGGTTTAGGCAGAATGCGTCTATCTTGTCGTCGTTTCGTGTTTGCTAAGGTGTGTTCTGTCGATCTGAATGCACTCGCATGACATGTTGAAGCTGATGATCTCGTTCATATCACCGTCCACGATTTGTAGGTCTTCGAGTGTTTAGCCGGGATTATCACACGAGGACCACTGAAACATTGTCATAAGAAGTCAATGACGTCCGGTACAGTGCACCATTTCATTTAAAGGCTGTGCCATTGAAAGAGTACAGCACGCGGGGTTCCAAGAAATGATAGGAGGTGTCAGTTGACGTAGCGCGAGACCCGTCTGCTCCAATTCGGATCCCGTGCATTCGGTTTTCTCGTGGGATCATCCTGGGTTCCGGTTCTACGTCGTTCTTTATACAAGTTAACGACATGGAAATAAACTAGCAATGTAGGCATCTGTATAATCAACATGCTTTAAGTCCCGTTGCTTTCAGAACGGATATCCAGGAACGTGTGCAATGACTAATAATTTTAGTAGGTTATAGATTGCCATCAGAGCTCTAATTTTTGCCAAATGTTGTTGAGGAAAGCATTGAGCACAGGATTACCCAACCGGGGGTACGGTGAACATCATGAGCTTTGAATGTACTAAACAAACGTGGTTGAGTCTAGATCTGGGTATAAATTGCTATTTCCCTACATTGTTGCATTACATGCCCATTATCTCCTCATGTGGGTACCCTTAGGTACATTTATAAGAGTACATTTCGGCTCCTATGCCTTATGCTTTCCTTTGGTTTCTAAGGACTGAGTGGCAAAAGGGACTTAGCAATTGGAAATGAAATAGAAGATATGCATCGTCCAAAATTCTTCAAGGAGACCTGCATTCCGCGGATGTTCATCATCATGACGTGCTATTTTGTAGGGATCCACGTCTTTACGGCAGAGTAAGGTGGAAGTGGGACAAAGAGAAGGGGGCGGGGCGTAAGATCGTTCGCTCAGCTGCGATTTGTCCGCGACCCGAGAAGTCGAGGCCCTTAACGAAATGCAATATTAAGCCCCTGGACCACGTGGCGACCTTATGATTATTGGGCAGCTCCGTTGACGCCCAAACTACTTCCAAAAAAGAATGCATAGAAATAATAGAAAGAAGCAAACGCAAAATATTTTGGAAAGTTTCGCTGCATTTCCATCGCCTTCATTCAATGTATGCTCAACAATGTAGCTTTTAGTGGCCTCAGCTTTCCTGCTCCAAAACCTTGTTTCTCGTTGTTCTTGAAAGCTAGTTGTTAAGCTACAGCAAATACAAATGAATATACAAATTATTATTAATTATTATTAATTATTATTTGAATA
>NW_023596576.1:58414624-58430893 GCF_011947565.3 Pollicipes pollicipes | reverse complement strand
AGACCAATCAGATCGTATTCCTGATGCAGCGCGCAGCAAATCAAAGGCACAGCTTGTGCAAGAGTCACAATCTGTAAAGATACCACTTATGACCATATGAACCTCAAAGATCCTCGTTGTTAAAGCTTTGTTCACAATGGTCTCTCATGCTATACCAAAACAAAAACAAACAAAAAACAGAGGTATAGGGGTTCAATTGTCACTGCCCCCTTCTCACACAGGGCGAGAGGCAGGCGGGTGTATAGCCTGAACACCGAGTGTCGTAAAGCCACAACGACACTTCACAAAACAAAACGTGCTTATGACAGATGCATCTTGAAATGGACCACACGCTGTCTGTGTGAGACACAAGTATAGTTACTCTAGGACTTCAGCATATTGTTCCGGATGATAAGCATCCTTATCCTCACCAGCAGTTGAGCTTCCTGATGCTATTGAGCTCTGCACCACGACTGCGGGCCACCACCATGTCTTCTGTCAGCTTCTAGCTGGGCCTTTATGCCATTTATCTGAAGTCAGGCATAGTGACCCTTGTCAATAAAGTGTACCCATGTAACCCCAGAGAGGCTTGGAGTAGTCTGAAAAGTTGGTCCTGTTGCTGCCACTGCCCAAGACCACATGGCAGTCAAGTGCGGAGCAGGAACCATGGGCCCTGCACGGGCGGCGTCTGCAGTGCCACCGCCACCACAGCCCCATTACCTGCCCTGACACAGGACATCAATGCCAACCAGGCAGTGGCGACCCCATGCAGGAGACTGCGGCCCCGCCGCTGCTACAAGCTCATCACCACAGCCTCACTCCAGACATGCCCCATACAACTATAGGAGAAATCCTTGCACTGTGGCACATGGTTTGCCTGTGCTGGTTAATGGGCCTGACACCTCAGTGAGGATGGAACTGTGGGTGTGAAAGGAGGAAGGCTGTGAAGTAGTTGGTGGAAGTCAGGTAATCTCAAAGGTTCTGAGCCTGAAATATCTGGTACCATAAGCCGTACCTTGATCCTAGTGAATCTGAGGAAGTGTTATGACATTTACAGAGTGTTTCCTGAGTCCTAAGCTGTCTGAACATTCACAATCAGCTTGATATCCTTAAAGTCAATGACTGCAATATGCTTGCAGGGGACCTTTTTATGTGAATACTGATGAGCATGATCTGTTGAAAAACAATTTGTTAAAGCACAAATCAGAAAGCACCTATCCATAATAAAAGTCAAAACTCTAAAACTGCCTGACAGTTATCTCCAGGATGAATTAATCATTGAATCTTCAGATAATGCCTGACATACTGGTTTTCCCTGATGAGTTTAGCAGCAGACATAGTTAAGGGAGATGGTTTTTAATTATCTTTAAGCATTTATGGTGTATTTTGACCTACTGCAGAGGTCTAAGATGAGGCATTTATGGTGATAAGGGTCTCTTGCTGGGGGACAGAGACAGGTAGTTTATAGCCACATCCCATCATATACGCCACAGAGGTCAGGACTGACTAATTGTGAATACAGGAGCCTATCTGGATTTTGTAATGAAGAGGGAGAATCCTAATTGTCAAAGAAAAACCCACTTAAGGTTCACTGCACAGTGCATGCCAAACTTCTTGGGTAAATGTACATCAACGCTGCATGTTCTTCAAGCTGCTTAATCTGTTTGGCCAACTCAGTTTCCCACAGCCTTCATCTATCTACATGCATATTAATATATATTAAATGTGACACAACACCTGTGTGCCAGTGTGCAAAACATCTGCCCACTGCGCCAAACACGCCTTAGTGCACTGACTTTGGTGCATGAGGCATGTGTAAGCTCAACTCAAGTCAGGCAAAATTTTTGATTTTTTCACAATTTTTGCTTGAAAATTTGTGAAGGGTATTCTTGCTTGATGTCATCTTAACAGTCCAGATTTCTTCAAACATAAGCTTTATATATGCTGAGACTGGTTGTGACTATGGGCCAAACTGAGTGATCAGAATGTTTCCTTGGGTGAGCAGTGATAAACACATGACTGAATCACCAGTAATCAACATTATCTTAACACAACAACCGGGATAAGCAGATAAGCCTCCCACAGACACACAAAGCTCCATTCAAGTCAAGCTTGACAAGACCAAACGCAATAAACGACTAAACCCTGCACGTTCTTCTCAAAAAGGTGGTATAATGCACGACACAGCAACAGCAGCAGATATGATGAGAGCGATGCCGAGAAAACGATCGGTATCGAGGTACTATCGAGGTGTTGCTCACGCCACCACACGTAGGCGCCGACGAGGCGGTGCACTGACACACCACAGCCGGGAGCTCAGTCTACGGTAACAACCTTAATTTCACGCTTTGGTGACCCCCAACGAACAATGAGCCACACCACAACATGTGAATTCTAAGGCGTTGCAAATAAAACAAACAAAATAATGCGGTAAAATTATCCGACACTTGCCTTATTGTGCGCGAACCTCCCCAGGTGCCCGCGGCCACTCGCGTCCCACGCGATCGAACGGCCTGAAATTAATAACAGTGTTGTAAACCGTGACCTTCACGTTCCATTCATCCAGGCTGTTGGTAGCTGTTAGACACTGCTCGTACGCGCAGCGCCATTCACGCAGAAACCATTTTAAAGCAATCAACGGAGGCAAGGCAATTCAAGGTGTAATATTCTCCGTTTTCATTGGTCCTTGCTAATGCAAGTTCCACATGCATAAAATGGAACATGTAAATATTTCAGTTCTAGCGCAAAAGCGCTGAGGAGTGACGCTTCCAATAATTGTGCTGGGCACTCGGATTGTACTTATGGTTAGGGGAACTTGGAGGGTAGAATTGGGGTTAGATTCGGTTGGGTTCATTTGCACCAGGGCAGGTAGCTGCATGCATGTCGTGGAAACGTCACCATAGGAGCTGAGAGTGCCCTTGCCGAAATTAAAGATTTTCTCAATGCTTAGTGTTTGCTGAGTTATCTACAAAAACTCACGAACAACATGCAATCATCCAATGAATGGGGTGAAGCCGGTGTACAGATCCACAGCATTGGCTACGTTCTTTTTTGTCCTTGCCAGTACCATCCAGCCTTGTGATGCATCTTTGGATGTAATAGTGTGCCAGATGGCTTAAAAATCAAAGCAAATTGCAACCATGCTGACAAGATGTTGCTGAAATGTGCTATAATTTTCTGCACATATAGGGCATTTTGGTAATTGCATGTACATATGCATTTTTGCCCATCAGGCTGAGCTTCTGTCATGTAAGTTTTTTGCTCAGCCAACAGGGTAGCATGAACTGGAGTTGGGGCTGGAAGCTGCAGTCCTTTCTCTAGGGTTTTCAGCTAGGCTGCATGTATCCACCCTCTAAAATAGAGGGTGGTTGCACTCAGGGCTTCTGCACCCTCCAAAATGGAGTGTGGTTGCACACTGTCAGGAGCAGCATTAGAGATTGTGCATACCCCAGCATTATATTAGCAAAATGCTGTTAGTGCTTTTTATGTGGTGCATATAACAGAGATCTCAGATGTATGCTGTAACAGAGATTGTGCTGACTGCTCAGTGGACTTTACTCTATGCTGCTTTCCTGTAAGCACTGTGTTTCACAGGCCTGTGCAGTAGCTGAAACTGGTGCAACAAGCTTAAGAAGAAATGCAGCACATTTCGCTTAGCAAGCTCACCACAGAGTGAGTTTGGGCTATATCTAGCTGTATGTTTATTTTAGCTGCATTGTTTAAAAATTTTCTCTCTAGGGTCAGGGTTAAAGCTATGTTTAAGTGTAATTTATTGTGTTTTGTCCACTTTACTTTATTGAAAATGTAATAAATAGGATGATAATGTAAAGATATTCAAAATGGTGAATGAATAAGTCACAAGACTTAAATCTATGCATCTCTGCCAAAGAAACAAGACAGAACACATTTGCTGGACATGTTACTCCATTTAGGTGCTTTGGCATAACACCAGCTATTGCTATCACCACCCCTTTATTTCTTGCCGCAGTTTTAAACTTGGTTGAATGTGGTCCTGGAAGAATTCTGTGAACACCCAATCCATCCTCATTTTTTTGTTTGTTTTATTCCATGTGTTAGTGTGTGTATTGTGCAAAGTCTA
This sequence comes from Pollicipes pollicipes, assembly GCF_011947565.3. Classification (NCBI taxonomy): domain Eukaryota; kingdom Metazoa; phylum Arthropoda; class Thecostraca; order Pollicipedomorpha; family Pollicipedidae; genus Pollicipes; species Pollicipes pollicipes. The sequence goes on along the minus strand of NW_023596576.1, from coordinate 58,426,815 downwards.
AAAATGGACTGAAAAGGGGACCTAATATTTCCATGACATGCAGGAAGAGATGGCATCTAATGTGTCAAAAAGGTCAGCAAAAGAGGATGAAGTGATCAGCTGTTTGTGATCTGTGACCACATACACATTAAGGAATAATATATTTTTTTAGCCTGAAAGTGATGTGCATTCAGAGGGAAGTTGCAGTTTCTTATTTGCATGTGACAGATGTTTCCATATTTTGACCTGCATGAAAAATATGGGAAATATTTATCAGTGTCAATCAAATCTACTATGATTCTTTTAATTGTGATGTTTGTGTGCATTTTCTATGTGCTACTGGTAGCTTGCTCCATGTGTGGGTGACTTCAGTATGAGTGATCATTGAAAAATGTTGTTTAATCTTCAGGTAGCATTGGGCGCTCTGGGTTTATGAGTAATTGGCCAGTGTTTGTGATGCATGTATGGGGGAGTATCTGCCAATATAGGGGCATTGTTGATGAGGTTTTGTATTCATCAGCATGTGAAAAGTGACTAGTTGTGCTGCCTTGGTTGTGTCCCAAGGGCATTCCACCCCATGTCCATGTGATGTCCATAAGTTGATGTCCAGGCAAGGCTCCTGATCTGAGTGTCACCACTTGGTCTTTCTTGTTTGTCGTGTGATGTAATGTATATGTCAACAGCAATGCACAATAATCAATATGATATCTTTGTAAATTTTTACATGTGACAGAGTGTGCTGCAATGTGTGCTTAGCTATGGTGTTAAGTGGGTGTGAGCTATGTATGCCTGCTTATGTTGCTATGTACTTGTGTGTGATATTTCAGATCTGTTTATACAGTACATTCCAGGTATTTATGCACTTTGGTGCCTTGGTAAATGCATTGGCCTGAGCATTTCAGCATTGGTTGTGGGTTTTGTGTTTATGGCTGAATGTCAGGAATATTGTTTTAGAGGTGTTGCATTTCATGGCCCGCTGTCTTCCATCCCCCTCAGAAGCATCCAAATCAGTCAAAGAGAGTCCTGTGCCATGTCAGTATTGTTTGACTATGGGAGGCAGGGAGGGAAGTGTCATTGGCATAAAATAGTATGTCAATAGTTTTTCAGAAAGTCTGTCAAGATGCATAAGAGCCAATTGATGTTGTATGATCAATCCCTGTGGGCGCCCAGAAGCCATGGTTATTGTAGAACTGACATTTCCCACCCTCCCCTTTTGTGTTCCAGTCCATCATACCAAATTGTTCTCATATCATATTGTAAGTATTCTCAAATTGGATATATTTTGTGTAACCTGTTGTCCCTTGTAGACAGAGGAACATTCTGGTCACTGCTGAGAAGAAGCGGATCTGTGAGCAGAGAGCACTTCATATTGTGGAGATGCTGCTTGAGCCTACCATCGAGTCTGCATGGCTTTTGCAACAGGTTTGTGTCATTTTGGCATTTGTTGTGGTGCTAATAATACATTCACCAATCAACGGTTACTCTCATTTAGTTGTCAATGCTTCTCAACTGCAGGTGTAAGCTATTTGCTTCTGTGCACATGAGTTCATGTGCCAGTCACCTGAATACTTAAAACTTATGGTATACCTGAGTATCTACCTGCAGTGTTGTGCTAGGCTTGACACAATGCAACATAAATATTCAGTCATTATACTTAGATGTGTCATGTGTTGAGTGATATCTCCTTCACAAAATGCTTGTACTGGCAGGTGAAATTCATCGATCAGAACCATTACCAAGATGTAACAGAAGAGCGGTGTGTTACTGGCTGCTGTGGGTATCCACTTTGCTCAAGGAGTCTTGGCAAGATACCCAAAAAGCAGTTCCAGATCTCTACACTCACCAACCGAGTGTATGACATTTCAGAAAGAAAGGTAAGATGCTTCCAGGTACTTGTGTCAATTACTGGAACCGTCCAGGGTCAGCAGGTAGTTGCTACCTCGGTGATTCTAGGATTTTGCCAAAGTTGGACCGCCAGGCTGTCTGGAGCATGTCTGGTGTGGAACATCGCGAAGCCCATGAGGCCAATGCCCCTAAATGCTGCGTCCGTGTTACAATTGAATGATAAACCTTGTGACGGCTCGTTGACCCTCGGTGGCTCTATGGCTTTTGCCTAGCTGCTAATTGCACGCCCCTCGGTATTGCTTGTGTCATTATTTATTGCTCGCACATCCCTTTTTGTATTCCGTCTGCTACTCAGTACTGTGCAGCATTCCATCTGTTAACGCTTAGTTGTCTCTTACTGTGCCGCACGATCTCAGCGCTCTGTTGGCCCTTCCATCAGCAAGGAGCTGGATTACCTGACTGTTGGAACTGTTGCCGCGCGATCTCAGCGCTCTGCTGGCCCTTCCGTCAGCAAGGAGCTGGGCTACCTGACTGTTGGAACTGTTGCCGCGCGATCTCAGCGCTCTGCTGGCCCTTCCGTCAGCAAGGAGCTGGATTACCTGACTGTTGGAACTGTTGTTTTACCTGACTGTTTATTACCATCTGTTGGAAAATCCTGGCGAAAAATGATGCTTCAGATGATAAAGAAGCTATGATTACACTCTGCCTGTATCATTGTAAATACCCTGAACACTGACGGCAAAAAGAGACAGCTTTCTTGTGTGCGTCATGACCTAGAGAAGAAAGGCATTTGTATTCTACGTGACATCCCATCACAGCGTTGTTATCCCTCCTGGACAGTCATTACCAGAACGAAGGCCAACGCTGTTCTATTCATCTTTACCTCTTCACAAATTATTGCCTGTGCCGTCCATATCAGTAAGTATTATTGTTTCTGACGCTGGACACTCACGAGGAAGGCCTATCTACCTGGGAATTGGAGAATTGAAAAAAATTGAGAAAACGTTCGTCATTGTCTGCGCCTATCCGAGTAACGCGCAGAAAGAAGCACGGAAGCGTGATTGGGGATCATAACCTCCGAAAAGCAACAACAACGACCACCATTAGTTCCGCCCCTGCCACTGAGGCAGTCCCTGCCTCCGCCTCTGCCAGCCAGGCAAGCGTTGCCTCCGACTCCGACTCAGCCAGGCAAGCGTTGCCGCCAGTCTGGTAAGCGTTGAGCACGCCTTTACCAGCCAGGCAAGCGCTGCAAACAACGAGCGAACAGCATCTGTCGTAGCACATTACCCCCAGCTCGATATCAGATTAAGGGCGGCCTTATTTGGAAAATATTTCCCTTTAAGTGGTGTTATTGCGACGTAACAATGACCGCCAAACCCTGGCGGTGCGGCTGTCCGTCTTCATCGTGTTCCTCGGTTGCCTTGGCATTGTCCTACCATTCCCCTGTCACTCCGTGTCGCCAGTCCCTTGTCTGCGCATCCATTCTGCTCGTTCCCACGTCCTCGCGTACCCCGCGTCCACCACTATCGCTTCGCGCCAAGGTGTGCTCAATGCGATGGGCTGGGCTGCCATACTTGGGTCTTCCGTCTCGCGGTATCTTTTCCCGGTATGTTAGTCCGCCCGTATTTCTCCGTTTACATGGTTCTTGCCTCATGGTCGATCCCTTTTTCTCGCGTCGTTTCGCACGTCTTCCTTAAAGTTTTGTGTCTATTGATTGAGCTCTAGTGGTCCTTGTCTTTCAACCTAGCTTTTTACCATTCTGATATATATCATTATGTGGTCGACTTTAGACCAGACGTTGTGGGCGGACCCTATATCCATCACAGCAACCTAGCCAATTATTCGTAACTTTTTTAGTTGTATTAAATTTGGCTCATTTCAAAATTGGCGTAAACAATTAAGTTAGCGCAGTTAACTCGAGCGCAGTTGCCTGAAGAAGCCAGTGCAGTGTTCTGACACCCTAAACGGCGTTGAGGGAGAGGGGCGGGGTATAAGGGACAGGGTCGCGGGGCTGACGACCTTTACTGCTGGACGTGAGAATGAACGTGAGTGAGCCTGGTGGTGGAATCGAGCCAGGCTGTAGTACGGTTGAGCGAAAGGGGGTAACGTGGAGGGCCCACGGGAGCACGCGGTAGTTCGTCATATAAGCAGGATGTGTAACATCCGTCAAGTCACCTATACGGATTGACCAGCCTCAAAGAACGCCTGAGAGCAACGTGACGGTTATGGCCAGGGTAACGGCGAGGCGCCCATCTAGATGGGACGTAATCCAGCCCGCGTCAGCCGCCCCGTGATATGTGTGTGTGAAAACCAGGGAGCCCGGTCACTGACCTCATCCCAATAACGCGAAATTACCCTCTCCCAAGCACTGAAAATGCCGATATGTCTCGAAGATATTTGAACAGGTCTCGATGAGTCATAATCCCACCAAGGCACGCGTGAAGGCCATGCGTGTTGTGGTGCCTGCCCGCAGTTTGCCTACCCTATCGCCGGTGAGTTCGAAGACGTTCCATGACATCACCGCAGCCGCAGCGACTGCTGTCTCGCTTCAACTCCATCCTTGTCCTTGTCCTTATCACAAGCTAACATTACATTACGACCGCTGTCCCTGTTCTTCCCTTGCTACCCTGTCCTCCTTTGCGTGTGGTAATGGGTAGGGCTTTACGTCTCCCCGACTGCCAGGGCCATGTCGAGACGGACGCCTTCACAAGGGTGTCGCGTGGGACACAGTTTGGCGTGGGAGGGGTCCGAACCCAACACTCACGGGTCCAGAATCGAGCGCTCTAACCATTATACCACCAACGGGGCCTCCTTTGCCTCTGGTGCTTTTGGTACGCATCTGACGGACGCACTTCCCCGGACACTTCTAAAGCCTCTGGTACCCCTGGCTCTTAGGGCCAGGTGCTCCTGGTGTTCGGAAGTGGTCCGGACGCGCGTAAGTCCTCATGGCGGCTTCCGGCGTTCTTCAGAGCTTCTGTTGTTGATGTGAGATGGGGATGTGACCAAGTGCCACTGGGGTGTTCCCTGGAGTGTGGCGACGTAATCAGGACACTGAGAACCTTTTCAGAAATTCTGCAGCAATGCCTGCTTTCGAGCGTCTCGGCACTTGCACGCGCAGATTCAGACCAGTCCGCTGTGGCTGCGGGACCACGAGCCGGCACCCAGCTTCACCCTCCTAGATGAAGCGGCCAATCGGTAAGATAAACAAGTCTCGCTGGGTCGCCAATTGTATTCTGCTCCTGTTTATTGCTGATGCCACCCATCCCCGTTTTCTCTTCAATAAGGCTGATCAAACATGTTAGACATTGGCGAGGGGTTCAGTATTTTGGCTAACCCATTTCTCTGTCATACCTAGAAATAAATCGATTTTGCTATAAAAAAATCGTCGGAGCGCATATGCAGTCCGGCAATGCTATCACCGTATTGAACATGTATCTCGCATATAATGGAACCAGTCGGCAGCCTGTGGTGCGTGCGGCTGGCGCCACGTGAGCGCCGCTGACGCCGCCGGCCGTCGGCAGGCGGGGTGTGGCCGGTGACCTGGTGGACTTGGGCGTGGTGTGCGCGCCGGCCGAGGACGCGGCGCAGACCACCACCGACCAGGTGGTGACCGGCATGCTGCACCAGTTCGACGAGCTCTCGGAGCGGATCGGCGAGCTCGGCTTGAGGCCGGAGGAAGAGAGCGAGCGGCAGCCCGGCGGGGGGCGGGCCGGCCGCAGCAAGGTGCGGTTCGGCACGCCCGCCGGTCGGACTGACGACCCGCCGCCTCCAGCACCGGCCGAGGTCGCGCCGGCTGACCAGGAGCCCGGGGAGAGCGGCGTCGCGGAGAGCCCCGCGGGCGGACAGACGGCCGAGGCGTCGCCGACTCGGACGCCGCCAGAGACTTCGGCCGGGGCTCCGCCGCGAGCGCAGGAGCCGGCGTCACCAGACTCGGAGTCGGAGTCGGGCCGGACGGCGGCCTTCAAGCGGCCGTCGTGCGCCGCGCGGCGGCCGCAGCACCCGCTGGTGGTGGTGGAGGCGCGACTCTTTGACTGGATGGCGGCGCGGACGGTACCTGAGCCGCCCGCGCCACCCGCGCCGTCGAGCACCGCCCACCCGGAGCGCGGACAGTCCGTCCCACCGTGCGCCGAGGCCACGCACACTGTGGCTGAGACGTGCGCACGGGACGACTCGGCCGGCGGCGGCCCGTCCGAGGTCGCCGCGCCGATCCTCACGCGGCAGGAGGCGGAGGCGCGCAACCAGGCGCTGCTGGCCTACCTGCAGGGACAGACGGGCGCGCCGCGGAAGGAGGCGGTGCAGCGGCCGGCGCAGGGCCAGTCGCCGTACGAGCCACCGCTGATCGAGTCGCAGGACAGAGTCCGCCGGCGGTTGGTCAACGATCACCTCGGCCGAGCGTCAGTATTGGTTCTCCTCATACCTATCGGGCTGCTCCGGTCGGGTGGGCGTGGTTTCGATGTTGGTCGAGTCTTCTCGCTCCGAACTTCGCTGCGATCTTGTAATGACATGCAGATGAGCAGCAGATACGGAATCCCCAAGACAAAACCTGTGATATGTTACGCGTTGCCTGTGGTATCGCCCGAAATCGGTCCCGATTATTCGTAGCATTATTACTGCGCAGAACGATTCAGTTCACCTCGCGTTCCAAACAGCTTAGTGATGGCCATGAACATGTGTACCGTCCTCTACCAGACATGAGACCGTCCACCTATTCATCCATTCCGTCGTGGTACGTGGTCACTGGCACGCGGCCCGCCGCTCCGGGTCCTGCTCGTTTGAAGCTGTCCGTGTTCTGCGCAGCATGGCGCGTCTGCTGCCGCCGCTCGGCCTGGTCTGGACGGACGTGACGTCACCGCTGCGCCAGCTGATCGCCGGCTTCCATCTGACGGCGCAGAACGTGACGCTTGGGCCGCACCAGTGGACGCTGGCGGCGCTGGTCCTGCTCAGATAGTACGTGTTTGTGCGCGTGGCGGCAGGCCCACCTGGTGGTGGGCGGCTGGCTGGTCCGTATGTGCCAGTCAGGCGTCAGCGACTGAATGCTGCTCCAGGCGCGCGTTATCGGGAGAAATTGCCTGGTGATGTCTTACAGTGTGTTTGCTTCATGTTCGCTGGCCAGCTTGTAAGGCGGTATGGTGCGGAGCGGTGAGGCGGTTGCTGCAGCGGCGCGGAGAGACGTATGAGAAGACACCCTTTGGCTCGACTCCTGAACACTTCACCCATGTCTTCGTCCCTGACTTAACCCCTCCTCACCCCACTCGTCCCTCACCCCACTCCGCCCGTCACTGGCGTCCCAAGCCGACTTTTGTACCACTTCTCGGTGCCGGTTATCCCCTAACTTTGCCCCGTGTTCGGCAGTCTGCCTTGCCACGTACCGGAGCTCACCGCCGCACTCTCCCTAACTCTGCCCCGTGCTCTGCAGTCTGGTGCGCCGCAGGCCCGAGCTCACCGCCGCACTCTCCCTAACTCTGCCCCGTGCTCTGCAGTCTGCTGCGCTGCAGACCGGAGCTGACCGCCGCCCGCTCCCTAACTCCGCCCCGTGCTCGGCAGTCTGCTGCGCCGCAGGCCGGAACTGGACGCCCTTGCTCGGGACGCGGACGGGGCCTTCGCTTCGGCGCTGCGATCGTTCCAGCTGACACGTACTCGGCTGGATAAGCTGGTGAACCGACTGGAGGCGGCTGTGGCTGTCCCGGTGCCCTGCGACTCAGCCCGATGATGGGGTTCTATTGTGACAGAAGTAAATATATTTTTTCGTGAGATTAGCTTGTTTTGGGGGATTTGTGCGTCGGATTCTTCTTTGCATCGTACCGAGACGTATTAATTTTCATTTGAACTGACAGTGAGTTGGACCAGCTGCCTGTCTTTCGGACGGTCGTAGCGACGTGGCGTTTGATCTCCGGCTTTGGCGACGTTGAAACGCGTGTTATTCTGGGGATCTGGTGCCTCTGCTAGCCTGGAGGTGTGCGGAAGGCATGAAACGTGGCGCGAACACTTGCTATCCGTGTTTTGGAGGGAGGATTGCACAAGTATTTCTCTGTATATTTGCCGAATACCCGGCGTGCGGAGCTGTGCAACGGCATATTCCGAAGCGTTACCGTTGTTGACGTTGTCCAGCAGAGGCATCACTATAACAGTTTGTATGCTGTGCGCCTGTCCTACCTGCTATTTAACGTTGGAGTAAGGCATGATATCGCTGCTACCTTCCACACAATAAATCACGGATTAGCCACCAGTGAGGTCCGGGATACCACCGGCATAACCCCATGTCCCCGGAGGCATCCGAAACATCGTCCCCGCGATGTCCGGGTCCTGTCTGCGTAGTGAGGGGAGCTGACATGCAGGAGAACGTCTGAGCCGCATGCTTATGACTGAAGAATAGCCTTCTTTCCCATGTCGGGATGGCTTTGGTCAAGATGGTCGAGGTTCGCGACCGATCTGGAACAGGTGCTATCGATTTCTTGCTTAGTCTGAGCGCCAATAGACTTTTAATTGCACAAAGACTCACAAGCAAGTCAAAATTGCCTTTTTTTAGAAAATTGGGTCAAGGTCAAGCCAGGCCACTTCATACCTAAGTAACCCAAATTGTTATATTGGCCCATATTTGAGGAACATGTAAGTAGTAGGCTTTCCGGTGCACTTTTCTCAAACATCACAGTCAGCAAGCTGTGTCCGCGGGAACGAATTGAACAATGGGGTTGGTGACAGCGTTGACGGGTATTGACCCTTTAAACGGACGTTTCGGGAACTATCTGGAGTCCTGGGAGCGCAAGGTGGCTTTTCAAACCTAAGGCGTGCACTTTTACCCGTTTCTGGATTGGTGGGACCACCGTCACTCCCGAGCGGCTGGCTGCCAACCTGAGGTCAGGGGTGCAGTTTCTCATTCAGGTGGGTGAGCGACCCCTACTTGGAATTGAACGCCACCAACGTTGAAAAAGTCGGCCAACTCCGAGGAAAAATTCGCTCGTTGCTTAGTCACTGCTTTGCGAAGGCTGTCAGGTTAGTTCCCCGTCCTTTCGCAAGTCACCACATGTGAAAGGACGGGGAACTCCACATCACTCAAAAATTAGCCGTCGATTTCGAGCTTGCAAGCACCAGAATACGCACCGCGGCAGGAACTAGCGTTCGTCAAAAAGTCCTGACCTCTCGAGGCTACCATTCAAAGCCAAACTAAGGCTCAGGTGTCGGGAAATTTTGGCGATTTACTCAGCGATCTATTCAGCAACGATTTGCGATTTCTCTGAAAGGCGTCATATTGTCAATAGTGGCACGAGAACATCGGAAATAACGCTTGTTTTGAAATATCACGTGACCCAAGGTTTAAGGCATGGTCGACGAACGGCGAAATCCATAACATCAAAAAAGTGCCGGCCGATTTTAAGTTTGCAAACGTCAGTCTTAACAGCCACAAGGACTAGTGTGCGTCAAAAATCTTGACCTCTCAAGGTCATCCTCCGAGGTCATATTCGGGCTTAAAGAACGGATATCTCCATATCACTAAAACGTCATCGGCCGATTTCAATTTCTCAAGTAACGCAATGTTAACTGCGGGAACCAGCGTCCGTCAAATAGTCCTAACCGCTCAAAGTCATTTTTCATCGTCAAAGTCAGGCCGATAGGACGGAAAGCCCAACATCACCTAAAAATAACTTGCTCATTTTAACTTTGTGTGCTCCAGAGTATTCACCACAGAATGAACTAGCGCTGTTCAAGAGTTCCGACTTATCAGGGTTACCCGTCGAGATCTGACTAAGGCTGAAATGATTGGGTACTCTACATCTTTTAAAAAAGCGATGAATTTCAACTTTTCAAGCATCAGAATGCTTGTCAGCGCATGAGCTAACATCCACTAGAAGTCCTGACCTCTTCAGGTTATCCGTCAAAGTCAAATTCCGGCTCAAATGCCGGGAAGCTCTCTATCCTCAAAAATTACCGGCCGATTTTGAACTTGCAAGCATCAAACGCTAGTTTTCTTTTTCTTTTCCACGGACGCCAGTTTTTGTGCCTGTGAATCTCCTGGTGCTTGCAAATATCGGCAGATATTTGGGATGTAATGTTCCCCGTCCTTTGACCTTGTTTTTGGCTCTGAAGGTTATAATGTGTTGCCAAACAATCGTTATTTTCGATGTTGTCCTTCCGTAATTGATCATATGTTGGAGTTTCAGAGAATCCGCAACTCGTCGCTGAATGGATCGCTGAATAAATTGCCAACTTCACGGACATTACAGCCTTCACGTGTCCTGTGTTGTGATCTTGGCTCAAAAGAAGTCCATCCTTTCGTTCAATTGCCTCGTTTTATTTTGCACTGCACATTACAACTCAATATGTATGAGAGCTCCATCTTATTCTAGTCGGAGAAAACACGGGGCAGATTATGCTGCGTTCACGCGGCACCGGCTATCACTAAGCACTCCAATTTCCCCCCTTCAACTTCCACTTGGTGTATATGGCCCACCGCTGGTTCGCCGTTCGCCAGGGTCAGCAATCTGGGCAGGAGACCGCCAGGTGACTGGCGTCTGCTGCTGGCGGTGGGCCGCCTCGCCGCGCGTCCGCCGGACCGGAACCGCGCCGCCTGGGGCCGGGTCGCCGCCAGCCGCCGGAGCCGGCCGAGGCCGGCTGCGTTGCGCCGCGGGACTTCCAGCACGCAAAATCCACGCCCCGCGGCCAGGACAGCAGCCCACTAGCTGTACTCTATGAAGCCCATCGACGTCAGGTGCTCGGGCAGGAACGAGTTCATGTCGGGGTACGTGATCCAGGCGGGGTCGGACGGCCATTCCCAGTCGGTCGGGTCCATCATCATGTCGCCCTGGGGCTCCCAGTCGCTCGGATCTCCAAACTCCAGCGGCATCAGGAAGTCGGCCAGCGGGTAGCCGAAGTCGTCCATGATCTGCGGCCGGCCCAGCGCCTGGTTAGAACGGCGGCGCCCCGCTCCGTCGCTCCGCCGCCCCACCAGCTGGGCGGGGCGGGCGGTGACTCGGGCACGCCGGACTCGCCATCGGCGGCAGATCCGGGGGACGGGCGCAGTCTCGGACAGGGGTACTGCTCGTGCTGACGGAAGGGCTGGTTGATGGCGTGCGCTGTGGGCACGTACTGGCAGAGTGTGCTTAGGAAGTCTGGGTTTAGGCCACGAGTCTGGCATGCTGCGATCCTGATGCGGCTCAAATGATCAAATCGGCACCTTTGGCAGTCTACAGAATGATATTAAAACAAACTAGCTTCAGTAAGAGATGCTCCCAACAAATAAGACCACAACAGACTAAAGGAAACGTGCTGCTCGAGAGAACCCAACGACTTTATCAGCTTATGAGTCGTGTATACTTTTGTCTCCGGCAATTTATGGCCAGGCACTCAGGAATGACTCCCAGAGAGGTAACGTATCAAGGGTATGCATCGAGGGTGTATATCGAGGGTATAAATCGAGGGTATGTTATCGATTAATATGAATCGATGGTATATATCGCGGGGGGGGGTATCCAGAGTATATATCAAACGTATACATCGAAGGAATGGCATAGGTGTAATGAAACCCAAGTGACGCCACGCATCTGTTAGAGCAATGATGTTCGTTAGCAGATTCAACCCGCTCACAGTCGCATCACTAATGCTGCAGGCACGGCAACCCATCTCTGCAGCTGCAGGCAACCCATCTCCTTCAGGCAAAGTGGTGACCGGCCGGCTTGGTCGCCGGAATTCAAACCGCGCCTGGCTAGCAACGTCACGGGTAGCTGGGTAGCATTCCCTCCACGAAGGTGCCCTAGTTGGCTCCAGCACACCGGCCGTGACCAACTGGCGCCGTTCTGATGCGGGCGGGTGCCGTGCCGGCATTGCTTGCGCGTGGTGCGTGGCCCATGTCCTCTGTCACCCTTTGGTTGTACCCTCCCCCTCACTATGCGCTCACTTAACAACAGCACGATTCCCGTGTATCCAGCCGCCATCGGCAGGTGGCCATCGCACCCTCGCTCACCATCGGCAGGTGACCATCGCATCCTCGCTCATCATCGGCAGGTGGCCATCGCACCCTCGCTCACCATCGGCAGGTGGTCATCCCGCCCTCGCTCACCATCGGCAGGTGGGCATCGCACCCTCGCTCACCATCGGCAGGTGACCATCGCACCCTCGCTCACCATCGGCAGCTGGCCATCGCACCCTCGCTCACCATCGGCAGGTGGCCATTGCACCCTCGCTCACCATCAGCAGGTGGCCATCGCACCCTCACTCACCATCGGCAGGTGGCCCTCGCGCCCTTACTCGCCATCGGCAGGTGGCCCTTGCGTCCTCACTCACCATCGGCACGTCATCCCAGGGCCAGTCAACGATGATCCAGTCGGCAGATTCGGGCGGCGGTTCCAGTACGTCGATGTAAATAACATTGAAGA